>NC_057813.1:48866580-48878001 GCF_018294505.1 Triticum aestivum
GTGTATTTCTAACCAGAACACGCTCAAGCGCCTTGGTCTTCGGATCCGTGGTAAGCTCCTTTGTTACCGGGTTCTCCTTGTACCGGGCCCTGACATAGTTCCTGGTCTGCTTGTCATGGTATTTCTCGAAGCGGGGCGGTAGGCCTTGCTCGGCACGCTCCGCGTCCTCCTTGTCCCATATAGGCTCCGCCACTCTGTAACCGCCAGGACCAAGTTGGTGGACCCGTAAGTTCAACTCCCGCATTTCTTTCCCCCACTGACTTGATTCCATGGTTGCGCTGCTCTTGCACTTGATCTTGAACTCCTTGTAGTCATCTTCGCTGATTGAAGGATTTTTCGCCTTGATCTTCTCATAACTATCACCTTTGTCAATCATTTTCTTCACCGTGCTTCTCCAAGTAGATAGGGCTGTGCTCATCCTCGTGAGGGCGGCACTATTCACTTTATTCCCTGAGAGGCATGTGTTTGCAAAGTCAGCAGGGAACTTGTATCGTTCGTGCAGCTTCGTGAAGAGGAGGCTGCGCAAATTCCCTTGGTCCTTATGGCTTAGGTTTTCGGTGTTGATCGAGACGGTGCTCCGGAGAATGCACCCGAGCTGAACCGAGTACCCCTTGACTAATTCTTTGGGCGTCGTTGGATGCCCGTCGGAGTTCACTTCAGTAAATTCCTCCTTGACGGTGCCGATCACGTTCGGGCGCCGGTCCTTCTGTTGCCTCTTCGGTTGGCTGCCATCTATGCGTGTGCTGCCATCATTAGTGGTGGCATCCTCAGTGGCACCATCAGTGGTGTCATCCCCGACGCCACTAGGGGTTGTGTAGTCAGGATCGGTGTCTTCTGCGGCGTCCTCATAGCGGTGAGGTTCTTCGTCCATCTCTTGGGACAGCTCCCAGAATTGCTTGCCAAAACCGCCGGCCTCATCGTTGTGGGCCATGTTTCGCTCTAAATAGGAAAAAAGTTTTGTCAAAAAGTTGGTTATTCTTAGGGAACAAGATCATGGTTTCATCATTTAGGGTTTGTCGACACCGAGGCATCCTAAAAGCTAAGCTTTTATCATTTAGGGTTTGTCGACACCGAGGCACCCTAAAAGTCTAAGCTTTCATCATTTAGGTTTTTATCGACACCGAGGCACCCTAAAAGCCAAGGTTTTATAATTTAGGGTTTGTCGACGCTGAGGCACCCTAAATGCTAAGTTAAGTTTTCATCATTTAGGGTTTATCGATGCCGAGGCACCCTAGGTTGACTGATATATATGGGTATCTTCTAATAATATACCCTATCAAGAAAAGGGAAGGGGAATTCTAAGTTGGGCCTAATCACTTGGATCTATTGCCACCTATGGTTTAATGCAGCAAGAATAAAAGGGCAGTTGATCCTACTTAATTAAGTACTAAGATACCCCGACCCATGCATTAGTCGCAAGTACCCCATATGTCCTATTTTTAGCAAAGTCATGCTAAAATTCACGAAAAATTTCAGCATGACCTTTGCTGAAAATAGGACATATGGAGTACCCGAATTTGCCGAAACGGAAGTTAGTCGACATTCCAGCAAACTCAAGGGCCTCTCGGGGTACATCAGCAGCATCGCAGGTTGACAAAATTCCCAAGTAGTACAGCAGTAGCATCACAAGTAGTACCAATGAACATATAGTCCAACACATTCTGAATTTTGATAAATGACAGCAAGTTAACTCATGCTGACAGCAACAAACTTATAACAACATAAATGAAATTGCAGTTCCAAGTGGGTATGGGAAATAATAAAACCAGATAAATGATTTAGTTCGATCCACTTAACAAAAATAAAGAAATGATTTTGTTCAATACATCTGGTAAGCTGCACACTGTCTAATATGTGTCATAAATGACAAAGCTGCACACTGTCTAATATGTGTCATAAATGACACTAAGATCTCATTACACTCTAGATATGCAGCATCTATAGAAAGAGACTATCAGTAATATTCGGGTACTGTCACAAAAATCAGTGTTAGGTGTGCAAAGATCCCCCACCACATCCTCGAGAGGTTTTACAGTGTGGACTAGTCATATTTTTCCTTGAAATCTAAGTGCAATCTGTCTGTCTTATTGCTAACTGAATTTACAGTATCTAAGTGCTCTCTAAATTCTACAGTATTTATGTTCATGACTTTACTGAACTATGGTATCTTTCTTAATAGTGCCTTGATCTAATTAGTTATACTTTAGCTCCATATAGTTCTGTGTAATTTGTTCCTTGATTTTCTGTCATCTTTGAATTTTGCTGTTCCTGTGCTTGCTACTCCTTGATTCACACATGTACAGGAGGTACAAGAGGTTAAACTAAATCCAATGTTACATGTTTTGATCTCCTTTCTGAATTCCCTTTTGTTATTTTTGACTCAAACAAGTACCCAGATTTATCAAGACCTAGTGAGCATTGCCAGTGTTGGAGAGGGAGTGATCTGACTAGGTTTATGTGATTCATCTTCATTAACTTTTCTCTCTAACCTTTTTTACAATCCAAATGATAACGATTTACAGATTGTAGTAGTTGTCTTTAACACGATCGAATCAACATCTGGTTTAACCAACCCAAACAATGCACTATGCAATTATTTTAAAAGAAATCTTACAAAGTCCTTAAATGTCTGAAATTGGAGGCAACACCTTTTACCATCAGTGTTAGAACATCTAACAAACTATCATAATTTCTATAACAGACGCGGACACTCGTCAATCATACTATAGCATAAGGTTCTGCTCGCGGTGTCCAGATTTTCTGGTGTGCACTAATGCTATAACATATCACAACACGCAGAGCATCAGGTGGTAATGGCATCGAACATTACAATGCTAACTGAATATACCTGATAATGTAGCAGTGCATGGAAAAATATCTAGCTAAGTACACAGTCAATATACTAGAATGGCAACAACAATGCTATTTCTGAACTCTCCAGCTGTCTATCCTTTTTGACAGTAGGTAAGGCTAAACCAAGCACCAACAAAAAAATAAGATGAAACCTTTTGCATTTGCTCAGCTTCACACCCTTGATGTAAATAGCTAAAAAAGAAGAACACAGAGTTGGGACAGAGAGGATGGCTCACCGTGGAGGAGTGGAGGACTGGATGAGTGGTGGGCACTTGGGCTGTGGCTTCGGGACGGAGGCGCCATGGGCAGCCGGTGCAGAGGGGCGCGGCAGCGGCTTCCTGTTATACCCGCTGCGACAGAGGGCAGAGGGGCAGCCGGTGCAGAGGGCCGCGGAGGATGGCTGGGCTGCGGCGGGAGTGGGTACCGGCGGCGACGAGTACCGGGACGGCGGCGGCGAGGTCCGGGACGGTGGCGGCGAGGTCGGCGGAGGCGCTGGAACCCTAGCGTGCGGCCCTGCTCGAGGTAAGCCCAAGAAGTCAGACCAAGGGCGCGCGGCAGGCACGAGCCACGAAGAAGTGAGGGTCGCGGGGGAGGGGAGGCAGGGGATTTACTGGGGAGGGCTGGGAACGGTGTGCGGTCGCCGGCCATTTCCGCGGACGAAAGAGGAAGAAGGGGTCGGGGATGACGCTTCGGGGCTCTTCTGGTCGCGTGAGCCGCCGGGGAGGACGAGGGTGACGCGGCGGTGCTTCTGGGATCAGCGGCAGAGTGAGGGGAGCACGGTGGCGCGGCTATGGCATCAGGGGACGACGACCGGGCGGCGGAATGAGGGGGCGTGAGGGTGTGGTGATGGGGGGGGGGGAGTGGATCTGGCGAGGGAGGGATGAAGGGATCGGGCGAATTAGCTAGGGGGAAGGTTAGTAATGGCGCACCCCCTAGCGGTGTGCCATTAGTATGTTTTTTGATAGCAATGGCGCACCCCCTAGCGGTGCGCCATTAGTAATCTTTTTTTAGATAGCAATGGCGCACCACCCAGCGGTGCGCCATAAGTAACTTTTTTTTGCATAGCAATGGCCCACCACCCAGCGGTGCGCCATAAGTAATTTTTTTATTATTTTTTGTTGCATCTAATAATTTTTTAGAAAATGAATATGAATATGAAACAGTAATATTTTTTATAAAAATAGTAATAATTTTTTAAAAAATATCATCAAATTTGTTATTTGAAAATATTTATGAATATGAAAAAATATCATCAAATTTGTTATTTGAAAATATTATCAAATTTGTTTTTTTTGACCTGAAACTGTAGGGCATTGGCCCCACAGCAATTTTATTACTCCAAACAAAAATACATATATGCAGTAATTTACAAGGTCAGGGAGACCCTAAAAGAGAAAAGGCAAGTTGAAAAACCTAACCTCAAGGAGGCAAAAAAGAGATCGATCTAATCAGATCATCTTTGAATTTAGGTTTAATCCTATGAACTAAAAGAGAAACATCCAAAATAAAAGAAGCTCTCCACCTACGAAAAGATGGTTTGATATTCCTGAAGACCCTGTCATTCCTAACATTCCAAATATTCCAGCAAGCTAGAAAAACAACTTCAGAGAAGAAAGGCCCTGCAAAATCCCTTCTAGCATGGAAAGCAATGGCAGTCATATCATCTCCAGCAGGCCAGCTGATTTGAAGGTAGTTCCAGACCCTGCAACTAAAGTTACACTGGAAGAATAGATGATCCCTGTCCTCCTTGGTGTGCGTGGGACACAACACACACAAATTTGAGTCAGAGACATTCCAGTGCCTTCTCTCCAGCATATCTTGTGTGTTCAACCGATCCATGATCAACAACCAAGCAAAGAACTTAATCCTCAATGTGCAACAACTAGCCCAAATCCAGGACAATATTGGGTTTGACACAATGTGCTTGTGCAAGAAGGTATAATATTTCTTGGCAGAGTAATCCTTTCCATCCTCTTTCCAAACCCAAACATCATTCAGCTGGTGATTTACATTTGAATTTCCAAGTAAGGATTGCAATGACTGCAACTCACCAAAAGCTCTCTCAGAGAGTGGTAAGTGAAATAGAGGAGTTAGCTCAGACATGTCAAAAACCTCGGCAGCAGAAATAAGAGGGTCAATGACAAAGGAGAAAAGTCTTGCAAATCTTTGATCAAGTGGTATACTGGAATCTCCCAAAGACCAAGAATCAGACCAAAATAGAACTGTGTCACCCCTATGAACATGCACAGTACAGACCATCCTGAATTTATCCATTAACTTGCAAATATCCCTCCACCAGAAGGAACCACAAAAGGTTGTAGCACGGGGGACTCTACCATGATAGTAAGTGTTCCAAATCAAATGCACCCAGGGAACATCAACTTCATTGTAGAACTTACTAACATGTTTGAGAAGAAGGGCTTCATTCTGCAGCCCCAAATTCAAAATACCCAGCCCACCTTTATTCTTTGGTCTGCAGACCAAGCTCCAAGCAGCCAAAGACTGACCAGACTCCTGTCCATACTTTCTCCAAAGGCACTGCCTCTGAATTCTCTCCAGTTGCTTTAAAATACCAGGAGGCAGGTCCAAACTGCAGAGGAAAAAAATAGGAACCGAAGAGAGAGCAGATATCAAGTACTATAGCCTTCCTCCATGAGCAAGGAAGGAGGAGCTTACAGAAAGTTTCCTCTCCATACTATCCACCAAAGGCATTAAATCTAGAATCTTGGGTTTGTTGATTCCCACAGGTAGCCCAAGATAGGTAAAAGGCAGAGAGCCAACCACACAACCAAAGACTGAAGCCAACCTAGCTATCTCCACTGAATCAACATTAATAGGAAGCATAGAAGACTTATGATAGTTGACATGCAGCCCAGTGGACTTGGAGAATAGGAGTAACATCCCCTTCAGAGCAAGCAATTGCGGTTCCTTAGCAGGCAAAATAATTAATGTGTCATCAGCATACTGAATAATGGGGTAGTCCCTGTCATGACAGGGAATTGGGAGCTCCAAAAGTCCCTTGTGAAACATATCATTAACCACTGATTGCAACAAATCAGCAGCAATTGCAAACAAGAGTGGAGAGAGAGGGTCACCCTGCCTAACACCTTTCTTACAGGTAAATTGCTTACCTGGTACCCCATTAAGCAAAACAGAAGAAGTACCAGAAGCAAGGAACTGCTTAACCCAGGAAATCCATTTGTCATTGAAACCTTTGTGTCTCAGAATCTGAAATATAGCCTCATGCTCAATTGAATCAAAAGCTTTCTCAAAGTCTAGCTTTAGTATGACAATAGGCCTTTTGGACTGGTGACATTGATGCAAGTATTCAAGTGTCCAAGCCACACAGTTCTGGATTGTTCTTGACTTGATAAAACCATATTGGTTTTTATGCAAACATCTCATGATATCCAACTGAAGCCTATTTGCAGCCATTTTTGAAAGGAACTTAACTCCCATACCAGTAAGAGAAATAGGTCTAAAGTCATTGAAAAATTCAGGAGACCTCTTCTTTGGTACCAGAGTGATGTATGAATAGTTGATATTCTCAAGATTAGCAGTCCCCTCATGAAAAGTAGCAGCCAAAGCATAGAAATCCTTGCTGATTATATGCCAACACTTTTTGAAAAACAAGCCATTAAATCCATCAGGGCTAGGCGACTTATCAATAGGCATGTTCTTAACAGTGTTATCCATCTCCTCCTTGGAGAACACTTTAGTCAAGGAATCCAAACCCTCCACTCTATCCAAAATAGAAGAGAGATCAAAACACATTTCAATCCCATGACTAGTGCCCATTTTGTTCTTGAAATTAAGCCATAGAGCAGCAGCCATTTGTTCATGGTCAGTCACCACAGAGCCATCCTCCAGCCTTAAAGAAGAAATGGAGTTATGCCTATATCTTTTAGAAGCCATGGCATGGAAAAATTTAGTGTTTTCCTCCCCCACTTTAATGGATCGAATAGTACACCTTTTCCTCCAATATAGATACTGCAGGTGTAGGAGATGCTCCAGATGCAACTTAACTAGATTTCTGAAGTTGAATTCATGCCTGAATAGGGGCCTCAACTCCTCCAAACTATCCAAAATGAGAACCACTCTGTTGCATTTAGCAATTAAGACCTTCATTTTGGAGACATTCATATGCCAACTCTTGAGATCTCTCCTCAAGAATTTGAACTTAGCAGCAATAACAACAGTAATGTGTGCTTTGTTTATAGTAGAAGACCAAGAGGCAGCTACACAATCAATAAAACCCTGCAACTCCACCCAATAGTTCTCAAAACGAAAGATATTGCATTTGGGAATGGAGGTGTTGATTGCCACCACACAAGGCACATGATCTGAAGCAGTCGTTGCAAGTGGTAACACCTGAGTGGAAGGGTAACAGGAGATCCAATTCGCAGAAGTAAAAAACCAGTCTAGCTGCTCAAGGAGAGGATTATCTTGCATATTTGACCAAGTGAAAGATCTACCCTTAATAGGTAATTCGAGCAGACCAAGATGCCCGATAATCTCATTAAAGATAAAAATATCATTAGCATCACCCCCAGGTAGATTTCTGTTCTCAGTTGATCTAATAAAATTAAAATCCCCCAGTACCAGCCAATTAGCAGAGTCAGGTATGGAAAGATGGTAGAGCCAGTCCACAAAATCATCTCTAGCTTGGCCTCTGCATGGCCCATAGACATTGACCAACGTCCAAACTTCATTATTATGTTTGGAAGTGAATTGGACAATAATACCAAAATGCTTCGCCTCCATTAACCGACCAGAGAGAACAAAGGAGTTCCACAGCACAACAATGCCACCTGAGGCCCCAACCGAAGGACTGAAAACGAACGAGTCAAAACGACTTGGGCAAAAATTTCGTACAGTCATGGAATCAATACACTCCATTTTCGTTTCTTGTAGACATACCACAGACGCCATGCTTTCCTCCACCTTATTACGAACAGCACGTTGGTGATCATCAGAATTAAGACCTCTAACATTCCAACACATTACACGCCAACTTCTAGTAGATCGAGGATCCATAAAATATATTGTTTACAGATTTTAGGAGCATGCCTGCGTAGCAGGGAGCACAGACCACAATTCAAACCAACTACATAGCCAAACAAAGGACACATGCGTTGACAAAAATCATCAACAACTCCCCAACAAAAGAGACTTAAAATAAACCTACGAAAGATAGTCTGGTTATGGGTCGACCACACCCCACAATCATAGCCCAGACTATACATCACATGAATTGCCCTTAGCAGAGGATGGATCCGCCATAAGCGCATCCGCAGTAAGCTTGTCAGCCGCAATACCCAAGTCAGCTCCAATTTGCTGAATATGGATAATTGGTGTTGGGGGAGGCACTGGAGTCGATCTTGGAACATGATCATCCTCCGCAAAGGGTTTTGGGCGAGGCTTCTTCTTCTTGGGCTCCGTCATTGGCAGGGCTTGCAGCACAGGCTTAAAACCATCCCTCTTTATAGAGCTACGAGTGCAACGGCGCAGGTCAGAGCTAACAACGGGAGCACGATCACGTATGGTCACTCGCTTCGTCTTTGGGGCAGGAGCAGAGAAAGAGAACTGCTCTTCAGCAGCAGTAACAGGCTGCAGTCCAAAGCCTGGCTCCAACTCCTGAGAACTGTCAGCTAACAAAGCACAAGCAGGCCCACTAAGGGGCGAAGCAACAGACAGTGGGACAACAAAGCCAGCAGAATCAGCACGTATTAATTTAGAAACCCAGCTAACCTTCTCAAATGCCAACGACCAAGATCTCTTGGAAAGAATCAGAGGCTGAAATGAAGCCTGAAAAACTTGCTTTGGAACATGCATAGTAGAGCAACGACCCAAAAGGGTATCAAAGGTCCTTTTCCATGCCATCTCCAGCGGCAAAGGAGGGCCGTACACCACATTCAGACGACCAGCAAAGAGATCCTGCCGGGACACTATAGGCTGCTGATATGGCACTATGGCCCAAGCATCAGGGTCAGCAGGCATAGCAGCATTCTGAATGTCATTACCCAATAAAGCTTCAGGGGGCTGTAAGTCATCACCAGGAGCAACCTCCAAACCCGGCATCAAATCCCCAGCATCCAACGGAGCAATCACCGGGTGCAACTAATCAGGCTCGGCAACCACAACAGGTGGATGATCCTCAACTTTAACAGCATCCAAATGCACGATCTCAGGCGGAGCAGGCGGAATAGAACTGTCAGACTGATTAACAGAGCCTGAAAAATCTTGCTGGTTTATGACAATGGACTCCTGATCAGGGACTTCTGCATTTGCTGCATCATCTGCTGGAGCTTGCGCATCGTCATCCCAACCCCATCCTCCGCCCTGATTCACATCCAGAGGGGGCGGCGGCGGTGGCACATCATTGCACCCAAGCGCAGGGTAAGACGGCAGAGCAAATACATTGTCATCATGGATCAAGTTCCCGGGCAAGGGGTGAGGGTTTCCATCGATGGGCATAGGGTCTTCATCTTGCGGCATTTGTTCAGCAAAATTAGCACCAAGAATAAAGGACGGTGCAGTCCAAGACACTTTTGCACCTCCCCAATCCGCATAGTCAGAGAACACCACATCCTTGGGAACTAGTATGTCCTCTGGAAAAGAAGCAAAAACTATCGATCTTACAAGATATGGATCATCACTAATCCAATGATGAAATTTTCCAAAAGTATTAACTGCAGCCCTTAGGTTCTCCTCATTACGCAGATCAAGAGGGACACCCAGAAACATTAGGAAGCCCTGACGAAAACCTTGAACCCCACGAAAACCCTCACCATGGTCGTGTCTCATAAAACGGACAAAACGATCCAGACCAAGATCTTGAGGAGGCATCTGAACCAAAGCAAAACTCTCACCAGCATCTCTGACCTCAAATAAACCCACACCAGAAATCCAAGGCTGGGCAGAGCGAACATGAAAACCCATGTGGTTGACGAGCTCAACCACCTGCTCACGTACCTGACCCATCTGATCCAGAGGCGGAGCCGGCATGACCTCCGCAATCAAAAAGCGTTCATGAGAACGAACCATGGACGACGGCGGCGAGATGAAGGTCCGTGGAAGACGATTAACCCCTCCATCAATGATGTGATGCCCCGCCGGCACATAGCGCATCGGATCAATGGCAAAGTTTGCCATGGGTAGGGGGTAAGAAGGAAGCGGAGGCGTTGGCGGTGGAGAGTCAGCCGGCGTGCGTGGAGCGCAGGTTATCGGGGATAATGGTGATGTGATGGGGCAGGACAGCAAGGGTGGCGGCAACGCGTGCTTCCCAATGCAGGAGGGAGAGACCGACCTATCCGAGATATCGGGACGCTTCCGTTTCCAACATAAACCTTTTTCTATCGTGATAAAATCGCAGTCCTTCCTAGAATGACCAGGATCCCCACAGGCCAAACATCCAACGGAGACCGAGCAGCTGACATACAGGTGGCCCCCCAAAGAGCAGCGAGAACACGTGAGCACTTGGTCCACCATGTCATTGACCATGGTCTCAAAAGCATCATTGGCCTCTTGAGTGGAAGGAATTTCCAGCGTAGTAGGGCTAGCAGGCCCAACAGGTGAAAGATAAGCAATAGTGGGCTCTGCAGCAACTGGGCTGACTGTCGGAGGAGGAAAACTAGGCCTGGGGAGGCATGTGGGCGATGGACCAGTGATTACTGAGTCCGAAGAGCCCAACATGGCATCGGAGCCCAACATGGCATCGGAGCCCAACATGGCATCATTCAAAACAAGATCTAACCCGCCCGGAGATCTCGCCGTAGATGGAGCTTGTGGTTCCAAAAGAGACGATCGTATGGGAACGACCGTGCCAAAAGTGATCGACGGCGAGGCCACCGTCCACTGAAGCTCCACCGGCGGCGGGGGGTGAATTACCACACGTTCCTTCGCGGGTAAATCATAACCGGAGATATCAGCTAAATCAATGCAATTCTGAGTAGCAGGATAACGATAGCCCTTACATGCATCATAATTCTGAAATGTAGCGAAGGAAAACCTTTTGCGAGATGAATTACCAGATCTGATCGCAGACTTGATAGGAGGCTTATGCATTGCCATCATACCAAGAACGGCACGCTGCTTGGAGGGGCTGACAAGAATCCACTCCGCGTCACACTCCTTTTTCCACATCAAAAACTCACGCCACCAATTTGTCCCACCATTACCCCAGAGATGAAAATAACATTTGAATTGGTTGCACGCATAAGAACACGAATCAACAATATGAAATCCCACTTGCTTGCAAGACACCACAAAAGATAAAACTTTATCCTTAATGTAAGTCACCATGAGATCAATAGCAGAACCACCAAGAGCTGCCTCGAGTGCTGCAGCCACCGAATCTTCATCCAGCCGGAAATCATGCCGGCTAAAAGAAACCACCAGAACAAAAGGACGTGACCCCTCCAAAGGATGAATGGAGAGACCAGAAGATCTAAAAACCTCATCAGCAAAAGCCACTCCACGAGAGAAATCCAGATCCAGAGTTGCACCGCCATCAGAACCCATAGAAGATGGGGTCCCGAGAGAGAGGAGAGAAATCCAGAAACAATG
>NC_057813.1:49178606-49343620 GCF_018294505.1 Triticum aestivum
GATGAAAAACAAATCCAATAAAGATCTTCGGTGGCCTCTTTAGGAGTTACTCAAGAGTAGTAAGATTCTATTTACAGTTTAACCCAAGATGCACAGCACGTGGCTTGAACTACCACTCTATTTTCTTGCATGACACGACCTGGATGCCTGATGTCACACGTGTCGGCAAAAGGAGGAAGAACCCGACCAAATCTTCGGTTGTGCTCTCAGAATGGACTAGTTGTGCTAACTTAAAAAATTTATAGTGTACTCCCTCCGTTCCAAAATACTTGACATCCATTTGTCCAAAAATGGATGTACCTATATACTAAAACATGTCTAGATACATCTATATATTGACAAATGGAAGGCATGTATTGTGGAACGGAGGGAGTAGAATGGATGCAAGTTTTGGTATTGGGAAGAAGAGTACATCGATATATTGATAGAGCGCAATTTAGTAGATGTTCTAGCACTTTTAGCTAGCATAGAAGCTAGAGATGAGACTAGTGCACTTGTTGATATTCCTACTAGAATAGAGGCTAGACATGATATTAGATGTGAGGAAGCAACGTCTACTTCTTTACACTCGAAGAAGAAAGAAGCACGCAAGATCGAGCCTCTGCAGATCAACAATGAATGCACCGAGAAGGCACTAATCCAACTTCCAAGAGCAGTTATGGAAGTTAGATATCTTCTAAAATGTATTCTTGTGGTTCTTGTTTTCTTTGGTCTTACTTTTCTAGTCAAAATTATCGTTGGAGTTCGTGCAAAATGGAGGTCCCTTTGGGGTCATGCGTTGGAGTTGGCCTTACAAGTGGGACCGCAGTTGAGGAAACCGACTATCGGCAAACCCCCACCTCGCCCGCCGCGTGATGGCTGAAGTTAGAGAAAGCGCCGAGGTTGAAGAGATTGCTCTAGCACGGACTCCAAGAAATATGGTGTCAGATGGATGTCATGCTGGTGGCGTGAGTCGTACTCCTGGACGTGAATGCTTGTTCTGGCCCATGCCACCCTACTACTCCTACTACTTATATAGTACTAGTATCGAGGATTCGAGGTGCTGGTTACGTATAGCAAACACATTAACATAATGCTACAGTAAAAACACCCACCCGATGCACGAAGCATGTGAAGCTAGTACAAATAGTGTACTACTATTGTTGATTGGCCTCATCCGATAACCTGTTGCAATGCACGTACAATTATGTATTTGGAAAATATTTTTTTGCCTCATCGCACCACTAACTCAGAAAAGCGACTCGAAAGCCATTCATTAATTTAGTAAGTTTATCACAGGCATATCATTTTATTACATACAACAGGTCATCAACCCACATCAACAACGAGGGTACATTATAAACACTAAAGTTTTCCTCACACAACAAATAACAAGCAATGAAATGAACTTCAACTCAACCAATCCTCGGCGTTGGAAACGCTTGCTTTGAACCACAAGTGATTCTCTAGAACGGGCCATCCATTGTCAATCTCGAGACCAATGCAGGACTGATCATCCAGGCTGAAGCGACCTACTATATCAATACCAGGGTAGGGAACCAACCAAATGTCCGAGGTATAGATACAGTTGCTTCTCATAAATGGTAGTAGTAACGTTGTGTCAACAGTAGTTGGATCGCCTTTCACCATCATTGGATAGTTTTGTCCAAGGAAGAGCGAGTTTTCTCCAAGACTATCAATTCTGTACCAGGGAGAAGGTGTTGGCGCTAGCACACTAGTATCTATCCCGAATACCATGGAACGCGTGTTGGAATAGGTCCGGAGAGTGCGGCCATGGGAGACTACACCTCCTTCCTTAGTAGTAACATCATCAGTGGGCTGTATACACACAAGAAGAGGTGATCCATCAGAATTAGTTGCCAGGCGCCACATAGTATATGGGCGCTGCTCGTTGTCATGCTCGTGATCATCACCATCTTCATCTCCCCCTTGGTTATAAATTTTTCAAGTATAGGTGGTGGAATGTTCACAGGACCTTGGAAATACAAGAAGGTTAATTAGTTAAGGGAAACTTGCTAACCCGCATGCATGTGTATGAAACAATTATAATTACGGTGGAAGACAAACATACAGAAACTACGAGGATCCCATGGAAAAACAGTGCCATGAGTGGTGGAAGCAAACACAAGGCCCTCGTATTGAATTGCATCACAGTACTCATCCGTGTACAGAAACTGATTTTTGAGCAATATCCATCCATTCAAACCACAAAGGACGGCAACAAGCTTGTCGAAGATAGCAACAACTTCATAGTTCTTCTAATTCCAAGAGCGGTTGGGAACTCGATAAATTGCTATCTTTCGTAGAAGACAGTCACCATGATTGTATTTGAATGTGCGTACAATGCCAGTGTGCTCAACCCCTGGGCAGTCTGCTGAGATTTTTGGAAGTGGAACCCGTTGATGAGTGTATACATTCACAAGTTCCCACTCGCAGTTCGACCTAATATAAACAACCCAATCTCCATTTGCGCCTGCACAAGCCTTGCCCTCAAGCGATGCCATCTTAACATCATATGTATCATTATCAAGCGGCATCAACTTGCACAAGGCGAGGCCTCCG
Source organism: Triticum aestivum (assembly GCF_018294505.1). NCBI lineage: Eukaryota > Viridiplantae > Streptophyta > Magnoliopsida > Poales > Poaceae > Triticum > Triticum aestivum. Next base: position 49,181,169 of record NC_057813.1, read on the forward strand.
TCGTCCCTGTGCCAGTCATCAGGGTCACGGCGAAGAAGATAGGGGAGATCAAACCGCTCCTTGACCCTTAGGTTCCTTGTAATGATGTTATTAGTTGAGTCGAGAATGGTCTTCAATGAACCTGCCATGCTAACCAAGGTGATGGCATCGCACAGATCAATGAGTTCCTCCACCACGTCATCTTTCAGATCGGGGCAAGAATAACGGGGTCGTTTCTGGCCTGTTCCCTCCATGGAGAAGATGATCGAATAACGGTAGAAGGAAGGGTGAAGGAAAATGGAGAGGGAGAGGAAGAGCGTGCGACAGCAGTTCCAAATCGAGAGGGAAAGGCAAGGAGTCGGTGGACGGTTGCCAGTTTGACACGGTACACGAAGAGGCGCCCCGGCCTACACGTCCGTTCAGAAATACTAGTAGAAAAGGACTCATCGTCGTCTCACTAATATGTTGGAACGGGACCACATGTCAACGAGACATGGTGGGTAATTTCTTGTGCAAAATGTGATCTGGCCGCTTTGGCCCGAGGTGCCACATTAGTTATCGACCTTTATTTTTTTAATGGCGTGTCGTTCAGTTTTGAAGCATGACCAACTGGTACTGTACGCAGAGAAAATATAAACTACTCTACCACTACTCCACCTCCAATGCTAGTAGTATAAAAAAGATATATAGGCTGGAGCTTCAGCGCTTTCTTGCTAAGGGCTGCCCACTTGCTTCTCACACTATCACCCTCTCTCCAGATCTAAAAAAGACAGCCTCTCTCTCCTTGATCACCGGTGGTCAAAGATCCGCTGGGGAAGAAAAGGATGTGCAGTGTTGACGCACTCATCGTCGGCGAGCGAGGTCACGCACTGACGGCAAGGCCATCCTCTCAGACCTAGCGCCCATGCGGGATGGCCTCCGTCCCCAAGCTCGCTGCCGTAGTGTGTGCGGAGGACAGCGACCACGAGAAAAGCCAATTCCCGCCGACCCTCAGGTATGCTACCTCTTTTCGAACCATACCCTTGTTCTATTGCCCCATCTGCCACGTCGTTACATGTGGATCTTTTTCCACTCCACCATCTTCCCAATTTGCTATCCTCTGCTCTACTGGCCACGCAGACGAAAACCTTAATTTGCACTATTAAAGGAAACCCTACTTCATGTAGACTAATCCATGTCTGGGTTTAATAAGGAAAGGAAGGGAGACTGTATTGTCCAAGAGAGTAGGCATCGAACCCGCATCTAGGTTGAAAAGGGGAAAATCAGTAGCTAAGGAACGAGTCTCGTGTCTCTTGGTTGAAGAAGGGTAGAAATGCATGACAATGCAATAGAGAATGACCAGGTCGATCAGTTTGTTGTCCTCACATAGGAAAAAGGTGGCTAAAGAGCACAAAAATGGGATGTGATCCACATATGCTGCCTGGATATTTGTTGCTTCGGGCAACCATACCTCCCTCACCACTCTGCGTCCGTGGAGGTACATCGTACTGGTGCGCCCACTGTCCGAATGGGCCTCCCATGCTCTTATTGCCACTTTTTTGTTGTTAGTATAATGCCAGCAGTCGAGTCAAGCAATGCTACTACTAAAGTGATGCCACATTTAACTAATGCCACACTCAATCTAATGCCACCGATAAATTTAAGCAATGCCATTTAATGTCACTAGATTATTTCGTGGTTAGCTATTGATTGTGGATGTGTTAAAGATTTTTTAGCTAAGGTATTCTAATGCTATTGCAGAGCCAGTATACCAACGATGAAACTTGTTACTACCTTTAGATTTTTGCATTGTTAATGCTTATAGATTACATACCTCACTTTCATGAGATAAGTTAATTTTTTTGTACAGCGTCACCAAAATGCCAAGACGCTAATGTCGTTTTATTTTGGTTAAACTACACAAAAAATTATGAAGACAAGAGGAAACGTCAAGAGTGGGCACCTCCTCCTCCGGCTGTTCTCTTGATTCGTTCGATCAAGTTTTTATGTTTGATCGATTATCAAGATTGAGATAGCAATTGTTTAGGTCCCCACGAGTTCGAAATGATATTTACCTTGGAGGTACATGGTTTGCAATTTTTTTATACTGTCGTTAGTTAATAATGCTAGTTACCTTCAGACTTTTGTATTTGGTTTAATGCTCATGCACAGCTAGTACGCCAATGCTGAAACTTGTTACCTTTACATTTTGTATTATTAATGCTTATAGAAATCTTCCAATGCTAGAGTTCATTGAAATCTATTCAATAAAACCATTGTACTGTACCCTGTAATAACTAACTACTCTAATGTTGCACTAGCCACTGGATTAGTGTATATTTGTAGTATTCGAATGATGTTGCATTAGCGTATGGACATAAATAAAGTGTGGCAAGCTTTCCCAGATATGTGCTCAAGAAAACTACTACCTGTTTTTCTAAATACTAGATGTTTGGGTAATTTAAATTGAACCGCGAAAACATCTTATATTAAGGAATAGAGGGTGTAGAGTTCACTCAAATTATCCCGGTAAAGCTAGTCACACCTTTGTTAAAATTAATGTTCATTATGTTATCGGAGGAGGTATGTATGTTTGTCTCTAATGCCTTTCGACTACATACCTGACATCATGATGTAATGTTAAGTCATTTCCTTTTGTAAAGTGTTACTGAATTGTCAAGGTGGTGATGGCATTTTATTTTTGTTGAACTGCACAAAATATGCTTAAAAGAAGAGGAAAGGTCAGGAGTCGATCATTCTTTCAAAAAGAACTATATATGCCTTTCTGACATCAGCCATTGTTGCCTTATTTATTCCTTCAAACAGGTGGTTAGAAACAGTCTTGCTACCTTTTCCATTAAGAAATTGGAATGCTTATATTTGTGACTCTCTGCTTCAACTAGTGTCGTTTTTACAGTAATCACACTTTCAATATCTATGCAAACAGGGATGCTCGATTTTAGTGGAACTGCACAAAAAGTCCAACTGGTTCAACATTAGGAGCATGTTTTCTTCCAAACCTTTATATCCAATTGGTAGCACTATGAGTTGTTCATTACGAAGGTACATGGTTTGCTACTATCTTGCTACTCTTTTTGTACTGTCATTAGATAGTAATACTAGTGGTTTGCATGTGAATTTATTGGCAGGGTGGACCTACATTGGAGGTGTAGGACAGGATTCAATGTTTGGATGCTCAATTTCGGTTGTATCGATTTCACCTCTTCCATCACTGTGAACATGGATATCCTTGGTCTGATGAAGAATAGGCGCTATATTCCTGCTCTGAACCAGCAAATCAATTCAGTATGAAATCGTGGAGAGCAAAACATAACTGTATCAAATTGTCCAGTGTAGAACATGACAGATGCTAAGCGGAAGAGACATGTTTAAACCGAAAATACAAGGTGTGGTATATTTTTACTAGCTGCTTGATATTTGTGCAGATAGAGATGCCTGCCCATTGCTATTTGGAAAACAAACAAAGTTACCGCAATTTTGGTTGAACTGCACAAGAGAATAGTATAGTCACTGCATGCAGTGCCATTTGAAAATAGACACAGGAAGATTGGATAGTCACTTCATGGACTGCAGAAAAGTAGTACTGTACTATTTATTGGCCAACACTAGGTGCTTCATTGCTTTGGTCTGATTATAGAATGGACATCATTTTGCCTAAGTTAAAGTTTGTATTCCAAAAATAGTCTCGCGGTGTGATCGAGAGAAGACCAAATCATATTGCAGTGGATGTTCCTCCATCATGTGTGGTTTGTTCTCATAGTTCCAGCTGTTGGTGAAACCACTTACGTTTGCAAGAGGAATTGTAGACTTCACAAACAAATTTGTCTTCCAATCTGTACTGAATGTTGGCCAAGAGAAGCATCCATGTTAGTAGGAAGAACAGATGTTTTTTCTAGATCTTTGCTTTTGGAGCTACATATTTGTATATGATCTGTGAATCATTGAGATGCATTAACATGTTCATCTTATGTATGGGAATCATACTAGTTGGTTTTAGTTGCGACGCAAGATCCGAAGTGGCTGATCTTTGCTTTTGGAGCTACATATTTGTATATGATCTGTGAATCATTGATATGCATTAACAATTACTTATTTCTATTCGCTCGGTGTTTACAAGTAACTGATCGATCACTAGCTAGCCTACTAATGCGCTCCTGGCAGTTTTATTTGTGACGCAAGATCCGAAGTGGCAGTTTTTTTTAATAAAAATGCCTACCTCTGAAGAAACTGACAAGCTACACTATCCTACCTACTTGATCCTACACGAATAAAAAGCGGATCACGCACGTACTACCTCCTTTCCGGTTTGCAGGGCTCAATTCAAGAAACGACCTACTCGATCCTACATGAATAAATAACAGATCATGCACGTACTAGTACCTACTTTCCGGTTTGCATGGCTTAATTTAAACCTTTCACCAACCAAGGTACTCCCTCCGTCCGGGTTTATTAGTCCCATGAGCAAAGCAGCAAGACCAAGGCATGGCCATAATTAATGGCATGCAGATGTTAAAGCCTAATTAATTCCAGCGATTTAAGTGGTTGTATGTGTGCCCTCAGCTGCGACACTTTGCATGCTAACCCGTGTACTGGCTGCGAGCGATTCTGAGTGCCTGCATGCAGCCGGCCGTAATTAAGGCAGCTAATTGATGTGAAAAAAAGATGCGCTTTAGTTGTTGTGGGCTTTTTAAATCCGTGGAATCATTATTGACAAGGAGGGAGATGATTCGAGTGCACTCGTTTGACCGTCATGCCGGCGTGTGACCCAGATGGGACGGGACGGCACAGTCATAATTTCAGTTTCTCTAGTTTTCCACGGCAAGCTGGTGCGCTAAGCCATGCCTGCTTATGCATTGAATTCCGATGACCGTCGCGCTACCTTCCGCCTATAAGTATTGTTTCCCAGCCTTCTCTGGTGGCACCGTGACACAACTCGCCATATCCTCATAAGCCCCCACTGGCCCGACGTCGATTGCCACGTCCGCCACACCCCCGCCCATCCGCGATAGGCGAGGCCGGAGGTGGTCACCGCCGGAACTAGTGTTCGGTTTTTCACCGGAAGGCAGATGGTGGGAGGAGGCATTCTATCTGTCTTTAGATGGCAATGCGGAGATCGAGGACTTGTTGGAGCGCGACCGCCTGGCGGAGGAGCAAGAGTTGTTGGAGTGCGACCGCCTGGCGGAGGAGCAGCGTATCACCGATTTGCGCCGCCAGCGGGACATGGAGCAGCAGCGCACCGACGCTCTAAGTCGCGAGCAGAGCGCCCGCAACTGGGATGACTATGTGGAGGCCGGCGCCCCGGCAAATAGCCCTGGAGGCTGTCGGGCACGCACGCGTTAGCGATGCCGATTTTTACGACTAGCTCGTCAAGTGGGTTTCCCGCTTGGAAGCCGAAGCTTCAGTGGACCACACCGGCATGGAAAGGGCCAACACGCGCGAGCAACGCGCCCTATCGCACCTCTGGCAAGTCCGAGGCGAGGCGCAGGACGCCGGTGCCGGCGTTTAGCATGTACCGCAGATGGCGGCCGGCATCATCTAGTTAGCTAAGAGTAAGTTAGTACTTGTACGCTACTAGAGTATTAGTGGGAGTAGATAGTTAACTTGGCTATGATGGTTGTCAACGTGAAAGTTCAATACTCTATATGTGGATCAGACCTGTTACTTTGCTCTGAATGTTGAACTTTCCGTTTGAACGTATGGAATGGGCTGTTATTTTTTTAAATGGGTTGTATTTGTCCTCCACGGGTTTAGAAGCTGACTTGTGGGCCTACCAAGTTGACGCGTACACAATCAGGAGATGATTGTACATGGAGAGGATGACAGCAGGGACCCACCAAGGACATGGCAGTACACAAGCAAGTGCCTCCTTAGTTCAAGCCAATAAAAAATGGCTCCTCCTAATGGATTTCTGACATCTAGGTCCCATGCCATTGTCAACGTAGTCAATAAACGAGAGAATTGCACAACGAGCGGCTGACAACAGGGACCCAACAGCTCGCCCAATTGTTTTTGTTTTGGATTAATTTGATAAATGCCACTCCAAATCTGGTGTTTCCGAGAAATGCCACTGCAATTTCCAAACTTTGAAAAATGCCATTTCATCCCATTTCTAGTGGCATTTTTCGAAGTCTGGAGTGGCATTTTTCAAAGTTTGCAAACTGCAGTGGCATTTTTCAAAGTTTACAAAAATTGTAGTGGCATTTTTCAAAGTTTGGAAATTGCAGTGGCATTTTATGAATCGCCATAATTGGAGTGGCATTTATCTAATTTGTTTTTGAGACGGAAGGAGGGTGTCAACTGGGTTGTGCGGGACACTCTAGCATGTCTAGACAGCCTTTTATTTTATGTTTACCACAGACCAGCCTAGTAGTTTTTCTTTCTTTCTGAAAATGGCTAGCCCGGTTTTTTTGTGATATGTTAAGTAAGTCACTTTGTCAGGCTTGTTGGGCTGCAAATCTTTCAATACGAGGAGAGCTTCATTCGGCTAGCCAAGAAAATGGGCTATCAGTAATGAGAAATGGGTTGTACATTTTTAAAACACATCAAACCGACAATTAGTTTCAAATATCTTTTTTTCATTTCGAGATTTTAAATTGCATTGATTTTTATGCATGGACAATTTATTGGATTTTATATTGATAGACATTTATTTTTAAAATCAGTCTGAATGTGACTCAAAATTTAGGGATTAAAAATAGTTCAGACCACACCAACATATGCAAAATTTCGTATAATAACGGAAGTGATCAAGGGTATCCTTCAGGACTATGCGGCGTCGGTGGGACTGTGCATTAACTTTCAAAAGTCAACACTAATCACTGCCAATGCTACGACAGAAGCAACCTCCAGGCTTGCTCAGGTGTTCGGTTGCACGATTGGATCCATGCCATTCACATACCTCGGGTTGCCTATGGGCACTACACGGTCAACCGTCACTGACCTCATGCAGCTCGTTACGTTGGTTGAACGTAAGCTCTCCTTGGCAGCCAACCTGTTGGATCTCGGTTCGAAACTCACATTGGTGAATTCAGTGATAACTTCTCTTACGATTTACGCCATGTGCTCCATCAAAATCCCTCCTAAAGTTCTTGATCATCTTGACAAACTCCGGAGATACTGTCTATGGGCCAAGAGCTCGAACGACGGTACAAAAATCGTCTCACTGGCCTTCCGAAGAACAAGGGAGGGCTGGGAGTGATTGACCTCAAGACCCAAAATCAAGGCCTACTCCTAAAAATGTTGCACAAGTTCTACAATAGTATGGACTTGCCATGGGTCAAGTTGATCTGGTCGGCATACTATGCGGGATCGATACCGCATGCAAACGATCCATGTGGCTCCTTCTGGTGGCGCGACATCATGCAGCTATCATCGATATATCGAGGGGTAACTACGGTGGATGTGGGTGATGGTGCTACGGTCCTCTTTTGGAAAGATATGTGGCGCAGTAATATCCTTTCGGACAGTCACACCCGGATTTACTCATTTGCCAAATATGAGGACGTGCCTGTCCATGATCTGCTGACTGCGTCTACTCTTGGCCAAAACTTCAATCTCCCGCTATCTGTGCAAGCCAGGGGTGAACTTCAAGATCTTCAAAACAGTTTGGCCAATGTGGGATTGACAGATGCCAGGGATACCTGGAGATGTGCTTGGGGCTCCGAGGGCTTCCAGTCCAGCAAGTACTACGCCCACTGCTTTCACGATGAAATTGCAGACAAAGCCTTCGAGTGGATATGTAAATCAAAGTGTACCAATAAATGGAAGGTCTTCTCATGGTTGTTGTTGGCAGACGGGCTAAACACACGCAACCTTCTGAGAAGAAAGGGTATGAAGCTCTGAGACGATGATTACACGTGTTTGCTATGCTCCACCCAGCTAGAGGAAACGGTTGAGCACCTTTTCTTCGAATGTGAGTTCAGCAAACTGTGCTAGGGGGAGTTGGGGATCACGTGGCCAGCAGGTGGCAACAGGTTCCAAATGCTGCAAGCGAGTAGGGGCGTTTGGTCCCGGCCTATGTTCATGGAAACTTTCATCGTAGCGGCCTGGAGCATCTGGAAAGAGCGTAATAATAAAAACTTGAGAGGGATTGTCCCTACGAGAAGGGGGTGGAGGATAAGATTCCAAGATGATTATGGGATGATGAAACACCGAGTGAAAGAGGCCCTCTGGCCGTTTATTGAGCATGTGGTTAGATCGATCTAAAAACCGGCTGTGTTGTGATTGTGTTTGTTTTTTTTTCCTGGCAACACTTGTACCTCACTTATACCCTTGATGTATAGGAATTCCTCTCTCTATCTCTTTAGAAATGTAACCTCTCCCTTTTGTAACCTCTGGGTGTGATGAATTAATACAAAGTCAATGAGGGGGTGCCCTCACTTTCCATTTTTCCTCAAAAAAACAATATGGGCTATAATGCTATCAAAAAGAATATGGGCTCCGAAAAAACCCGAAAGAATTAGCAAATGGGATGTAAATTATTAGAAATAATGGCAGATGGCCTATATTTTTTCCACAGATTTGAGGCTTTCCTAAAAAAAGGTTGACGCACAATCAGTGACTGTTGGATGTCCATCCAACGGCCGTCGTGCTTCTTCAATCTCTGCTCTTCCTGCTCCAGCCGCTCAAACAAGCGTCGGCGGGACTGCCTGCTCCCTCCTCCCCATGGCCGGTTGTGCTGCCACGCAGGCCTCACCACCCCACCGTACTCCCATCGCTGGCCTAGCCATCCCTCTACTCACCCACACCTGTTGTTATTCTCCGGCGATGGAGACGAACCAATAAACCCTCGTACAGTCATACTCCCCTCCGCATGGGAAACAACTGTCGAGTCTTCCCTGGCTCCGTGTCGTTCCCTTCCTAGGCCTCGCCATCGTCCACCGCCCTGGTGCTCTCGGCGTGGCATGGTCAACATGGTCAACGACCGACATGCATCTGAAGTGGATTGTACGTGGAGAGGCTGACAGCTGGGTCCACGGCCGCACGCAAGGAAATACCTCCTAATTACGCGCAAAATAATGATTCCTCCCCCTGATATATGGGACCCATCGAAAGGGCCTCTGTATTTCGCGAAAAAAATGTTACCGCTGCGGATAGCTCAGACCCACCAGCTATATCTTCGCATGGAAGGAAGTGCCTCCTTATTACTCACAAAAAAAATTATACTCCCCCTACTAGCTGGGAACCAGTATAGTGGGCCTACTAAGTTGACGGGGAGGGAGGCCTTTGTCAACTTAGTCAATATGCATGAGTCTAGCTCGAGTGACCGTACGATGTCCATCCAACGGCCGTAGTGCTTCTTCAACCTCTGGTCTTCTTGCTCCAGCCGCCCAAAGCAGCGTCGGTCGTGCCGCCTGCTCATGCCTCCCGTGGCCGGCTATGCTGCCGCAGAGGCCTCACCGCCCCCATACTACTCCCACCAGTGGCCAGGCCATCCCTCCACTCCACTCACACACACACCCCCTGTTATTCTGCGGTGACAGCAGCGCAGCCAAACCAGTGAACCCTCGTACTCCTCTCCGTGTGGGCATCCACAGTCGCGTCTTCCTCGGCTCCGCGTCGTCCCCTTCCTAGGCCTCGCCTTCGTCCACCGCCGTGGTGCTCTTGGAGCGGCGTGGTCAATGTGGTCAACAACCGACTTCCATCCGAAGAGTACTGTACGTGGAGGGGCTGACAGCTGGGTCCATGGCAGCCGCAAGGACGTGCCTCCTTATTACACGGAAAATAATTATTCCTCCACCTGATAGCAGGGACCCACCGGGAGGGCCACTAGTATTTTGTGAAAAAAACGTTCCCCCCTGACTGCCGGGACCCACCGGATGGGCCACCGTATTTCGCAAAAAAAACGTTTCCCCCCGACTGCTGGGACCCACCGGTCGGGCCACCGTATTTCACGAAAAAAATGTTCCCCCCGCTGTCAGCTTGGACTCACCGGAAGTGCCTCCTTATTACACACAAAAAAATGAATACCCCTACTAGTTGGGACCCACCTTGGTGGGAGGCTAACTTGTTGGCCTACTAAGTTGACTGGGACGGAGGCCTTTGTCAACTTCAGTCAATATGAATGATTTTAGCTCCAGTGACCGTACGATGTCCATCCAACGGCCGAAGTGCTTCTTCAACCTCTGGTCTTTTTGCTCCAGCCGCCGAAAGCAGCTGTCAGGACCCCGACTCAATGCCACATCGATCTAGCATGTAACACCTCATATCACTTTGCGGCCTCACGCACGGTATTCCCACGGGTGTCGCCTTACCTTTGCCCGGGACCGTTTGCGCCTTTTGGCACACGTATATGACAGTGTCGCTAGCATCCATATGATAAGGAGCCCGGGCTGACATGGCTAGTCGTAAACCCAAAGTGGCACAGACCTACAGGGACAGGCATCCATGACCCAGCATCGAACGTGTCGGTCATCAGCGAGTGAATCCAGGCTGTAGCACTGGGCTAGCAGGACTCCGGTGAACCGGGCTGTAGCAGGCTAACAGGACTCCGGTATTCATCGCGTGACATTTCCCCGAAGGGACAGACACAGGAACGAAGAAGGACACATGCCGGCCAGCCTAAGTGTTCCGGAGCAGTAGCAAGCTACCATGGCTCGGTGGAAACACTAGGAGACATTTCCCGATAAGAGAGGCTACTAAAGATAAACAACTAGATAGTCAGATCCCACACATACCAAGCATTTCAATAACATACACACAATATGCTCGATATGTGCAAACACAACATGGCATCACAACATGACTCTACGACTCAAGTAATTTATTCAATAGGCTCCGAGGAGCAAGATATTACAAACAGGGGTCTCACGACCCAACATTCAGAGCATACAAAACAAAGCACACGCGGAAGCTATCATGTCTGGGTACAGACATCTATAAATGAAAAAGGCTGAGAAGCCTGACTATCTATCAGATCCTGCCGAGGCACAAGATCGTAGCTGAGGTAACAAGCTAAACGTCGAAGTCCACGTGGAACTACTAGCGAGACCGAAGTCTCTCTGCAAAAACATAAAATAGGCAAACGTGAGTACAAATGTACCCAGCAAGACTTACATCAGAACTATCTACATATGCATCATTATCAACAAAGGGGATGGTGGGGTTTAACTGCAGCAAGCCAGCTTTGACTCGGTGGCTATCCTGAACTACGACTGCAAGTAACTCTTTTGAGGTGGCGCACACGAGTCCACATATTCACCATATCAATACACCACTATGGATCCGCTCCCGTCTCCCTACGAGAACGCCATCCATAGCACTCACGCTTATCTTGTGTATTTTAGAGTATCCACTTTCACTTGTCTATGAACTGATATAAGCAACCCAGAAGTCCTTTTCCGCGGACACGGCTATTCGAATAGATGATGTTAACCCTGCAGGGGTGTACTTCTTCACACATGCTCTCACCACTTACCGTCGTTTACACGACATGTACTCGGCAACCTTCAAGCGGAAGCCCAACATGGGTGTCGGCCACGGCCTGCCTAAACACTCAAGTCTCTAGTCCAGGTTTATCGCCTATTCGGGTTCCATCCATGAGGAGATCCGGCCGGAGTTTCGCTCACAGCCCCAAACGATGTGTACAGGGTTCCGTGACACCAAACGGGCGCCCGGTTTACCCGGCCACGTGCCTACCGCATCACAGCCCACCCCTACGGTCAGCGCTACGCACGGCCTCCAACATACTACAAACACCAGAAACTACTTGCAACTCCTGGACAGAGGACAAGGGTGATCAAGAAGCCGAGAGGGTCCATTGGTTTCGGGCCCAATGCGTGGTAGTAGCTGAATCATGGATCACAAACACAGAACTCAGTTCCTGAGGACGGCTACAATGAGACAACCCACCATGTACTCCTACATGGCCTCTCACCGCTACCTTTACCAAATCGTATTCACACACTTAGCTCACACACAGTAGGACATGTTCACACGCCTCTGATTCATCCTCGATGAATCAGACCTGACTCAACTCTAAGCAGTAGCAGGCATGACAAACAAACATGAATGAGTAGGCACAACAGGGCTCAAACAACTCCTACTCATGCTAGTGGGTTTCATCTATTTACTGTGGCAATGACAGGTCATGCAGAGGATAAAGGGGTTCAACTACCGCAGCATGTAACAGTTGAATTGGTGTTGTCCTAATGCATTAAAAGAGAGCAGGAGCGAGAGAGTAGGATTGTATCGGAATGAACAAGGGGGTTTTGCTTGCCTGGCACTTCTGAAGATAACATTGAGTCTTCATCAGTGTCAACGATCACATCATCGGTATCACGTCTATCGAGAGGGGACAATTACCGGCAAATACAGAAAAACACGATCAATGCAATGCACAATATTATGCATGCTATGACATGGCAATATGAATGTGTTTTGGGCTAATGCACCTAAAACCAGATTAAATGAAGTTGGTTTGAATACAAGATTTAAATTCAAACTCCATATGTGGTTATTTAAATGTCATTCACTTCATTTGCCCTAAACAGTAGTGATAAGTTGTTCTAACATGCATGTAAATGGTACAGATGGATTCCTTGAATTTTTCTGATAATTTTTCATATATAAATTATTTAATTTGGAGTTACGGTTAATTTTCTATGATTTTTAGAAGTTTTAGGCATTTTCTGGAATTTCCTGATTATTTTAAATCCAGAAAATACTTATTGCGTTAGCCCCACGTCACAGTGACGTCAGCAGGGTCAACTGGCCGCCCCAGGTCAAACCTGACCAGTGGGGTCCACTGGTCAGTGACCCAGTCAACTAACCAGGTTAGTTAGCCCTAACTAACTTAGTTAGCCGGGCGGGGCCCGCATATCAGTGGCCTATCTAACTAGCTAGGTTAATTAACGCTAACTAATCTAACCCTAATCAACCAGGCGCCTGGGCCCACACGTCAGGGGGTCAAACCCCGGGTCAACTCAGTCGAACCTGCCGGCGACTAACCGCCGGCGAGGTCCGAGACGGCGGCGATGCGCGGAATCGCAGCACAGGCCACGGTTCAGGGCGCGGATGGCACCGTTGGAACCCCGAGCCTCGTCTGCGTCGTCGGGAGCTAGTGGGGTCGCCGGAGACGACCCAGATCAACGGCGGCGTCCGCTTCCGCGGCGGCCGGAGTTCGGGCGCGATCGGGGGCGATGCTACGGCGCACCAAAAGAGAAAACGAAGAGTGCTATGTGCTCCTGGGGGTTCACCGAGCACGGTGACGTGCTCAGGCGCGGGCTGCGGTGGCCCTGGCCACGGCGGCGCCATGGCCGGCGGAGCCGAGCTCTCGGCTGTGATGGCCAACGGGGTTTGGGCGCAGCTTGAGCAACGTGACTAGGGGGAGGAGAAAGAGGGGCTCACGGGGAGTTGGCCGGTGCAGACGACGGGGCCGGGGAGGCGTCGAAGCGAGCGGGACGGCGAGGCCGATCTCCGGCGGCCGGGGGGGGGGGGGAAGCATCGGGGCGGCGCTTCGGGGCTCTTCCGGTCACGTGGCTCGGTGAGGGGGTTGGCGACGAGGTGCAGGAGCTCGGGAGGCGTCGGGGAGACGAGACGGTGGCTGTGGCCGCGCGAGCGCTGGTCGGTGGCGATGGCCTCCATTCGGTCGCGGGAGGGGAAACAGAGGAGCGAGGGGGAGGGAGGTCCAGAGAGCGAGGTAGAAGTGAGAGGGGGTCAGGGCATCTCCGTGGCGTCGCGAGGAGGTCGGGGAGGCTGCCACGGCGAAGCAGGAGGTGGAGGCCTCCGCGTGCGCGCGTGCGTGCGGTGTCTGTCCTCCTGGCAGGGAGGAAGACGACAGGGGGGGGGTGGAGATGGGCTGGGCTGGCCAGGTGGGGGAGCTGGGCCGGCTGGTGGGCTGCACGGGTGAGGCCAGGTAGGCCAGGTAAGTTTCTGTTCTTTTTATTTAATTCTGTTCTGTTTTTCCTTTTTATTTAATTCTTTTGCCATTGTTTTGAATTTAAAAAAAAATTCAAACAATGCCAAAGCTCCTCTGAATATTTTTATTTTGCTAGATGGACTTTTCCAAAAGCTCATAAAATATTTTAGGGATATTTGAAATTATATTCTAATTATATGAATATAATTCAAATTCAAATAGCTAATGAATTAAATCCAAAGTCCCAAAAATAATTCCTTAAAAATGTTCAATATTTTGGTTGGGACCAGAACCCTTACCAAAAATTATCAAACATTTAAGAAGAGCATTTTGGAGCAATGAATGAGATTTCTAGGGTTTTTGCCCCTCTTTTATTTAGGGTTTTGAGGCTTCCAATATTCCTCAATTCAAGTTTCAAAAACATAGACATGATGCACACATGAAGCTAGCCTAGAGCATTACCAGAAGCTAGGGATGTGACAACTCACCCCCACTAAACAAAAATCTCGTCCCGAGATTCAAGCGTAGGGTAGGGTGAAGGGGAAACACAAACTAGTATAATCTTCACGATCCAGGTTGCACTTCAAATGAACGTTGATTTGAACACCATCTTTGTCTTGTCGTCTTGCTCTGAGAAATCCTGCCAACATGACATGGAGGAAAGAAGGAGACCCTAGAAGGGTCGATCTTCTCGAAGATCGAACAACTCACGGAATGAGACATAGGACCATCTCTCGGGTTGAGACACGAGATACACATCAATAGGGGTGGAAGAAACGGATGACGAAGGTTCACTGGGTAGACAACAATTTCATACCTAAAAAGGTGGTGAACGGTTGTCAACGTAGCGAGGAGTTGAGTTGCCATGATACCACGACGAAACATCCTGGAGGAGGGTGATTCGTAGATTATTTCCTTAAGTGGCAAAAAGAATTACCTTTGATTCAGAGATCATTGAAACTCTTTAAACCAGCCTAAGGCAATTCTCGAGCGATCATTTGGAGGGGGTCGGTAGAATGGCATACTCGGACTTGGATGATGTGGATTACCTTGTTGAAGACAACGCAATGGATGAATTTGCTTATCACCAGAAATGGAAGGGACCCATGGTTGAATGGCACATTGGTGGTGCAAGCTGGGAACAAAATGCAAATGCTGGGAATGATTCTGGTAACTGGGGAAGAACCCAACAACA
Organism: Triticum aestivum; assembly: GCF_018294505.1. Taxonomy (NCBI): domain Eukaryota; kingdom Viridiplantae; phylum Streptophyta; class Magnoliopsida; order Poales; family Poaceae; genus Triticum; species Triticum aestivum. Next base: position 49,196,201 of record NC_057813.1, read on the forward strand.
GAGAGTGAATTCACTGTTTGAAAAGATCATAGCATTGCCGAGGAAACTGAGAGCAAACCCAGTTAGTGCCGATGATAACACCTAGCGCTTGTGCGTGCTCTCAAGAACTTGAGCATTTCCATATTCATCAGGGTTTTACCAACATCCGTGTCAAGGATTCTGGCAACACAACATACCACCATGATGAACAACGATGGACGAGGCAGATGCATAGGAAGATAACATCAACTCAGATTTCACCCTAGCGAGGCCAAGGAAACAAAATCTGGATGATCGACCGAGAGACATTTAGCCCTCCGCTTCTAATGTTCTCCTTGACGTGCTAGTGTAACCCATTCATAGATATGGTTTGATAACTAGAACATCAAGTAAAGGTCGGACTTCGGGAGCAATGGAATCCATAAGGAACAGTTACGGAGGTAAATCCTACGAAATCCTTATGGGGAGGTGGCCAACTTCCTCAAACAAGATACTACAATAATAGGTCTTCCAGCTGGGTGTGTTGGCCACGACATCCACCTTACCGGTTATCGAGGGACCAATATTATAGTTCTTGGGAAATATTCCAACCATCATATCTGCCTGAGACTCAGATCTGGTTGGTGTCAGGATATTCCAGACTCATCGAGTCTAGGAAGAAAATGAAAGTTTGCAACACAAATCGACGAGATGACGTTGCGAGATTCTGAGGAAATGAACTACGACAGCAAGCTCCAAAACATGAGCTGGTTCTGCTACAAACATGTGAACACGTTGTTCCAGACAAGCATGCCCACATGGTAGTCTTACAATAAAACACTACCGAGTTCTGGTTGGGAGCCATCATCGAGGATATCGAAATCTTTACGCAAGTCCATGGATTAGATCCCAAGCATAGACTTCTTTTCCTTGAACGAGTCAATCAGTGGCTTGGTGTGCTAGGATATACATATAGAATGGAGGTTGCAAATCTCCAGACCACAGAATACTTCACACGTATGCATGACTGACTTGGGATGATTCCAGAGGAAGCAAAACTAACTTTCTCAAATTCACGGCGGCAACTTTCACCAAATGCACGTGTATAAGAGGAAGTCACTCCTTTCATCAAACAATTACTTCATGAGCTAGCATGAAGAAAATGCCTTCAAGAGTTTCCAACACTAGCTTAATGTTCAACAAAATCATGGAGGAGATAAGGATGTTGTCAATGGGCTCAACAACAATTCTTCCGGGTTTCCATATCACTGGACTTCCACCATCATGTGAACACGGTGATAGCATTGATCAGACCCAAAAGATATAATGGTGTATGCTCGAGGGATCAACCACGAGTAAGACAACATTACGAACATCGTTGGTTCTGACTTGATTTGACGATAGCCCACACTCAAATCAAAGGATTGATAAGACAATAGGTCCAGCAACTGATCACAGGGACCAATCGATGAAGATATCATCTTTCTTCAACACACACTACACAAGATTATCCCTTTGGAACGAACTAAGTCAGGCAAGCTTTTATCCTCCAACTCTCCAAGTTGTTGTCTAGCTTAACCAACTAGCTCAGGGTATCCAACACGGATTCTTGGAGAAGGGGTGGTTTACAGGAATAAACCAACTTGATCACGAACTCAACATAGCGGTCAGGTGACAACCTGGTAATACTTCTGAGAAGATATTCAGAAAATCACGAACCACCGGTATGTTACTAAGCTCGAGAACAATCTTGCTTTTCAGGGCAAGACGATATGATCAATAGAGCAAGGATTTGAAATAATCCTAACTCATCGATCGAGGAGTGAACCAGGAGAATGGACTAGGTAGCACGATCAATCTTAGAATGATGATTCAGTAACCAACACACTAAGAATGAAATTATTGTCCTTTAACTACCCAGCAACAAGGTTGCTAGGCGTATTGATTTCACACATCACAATTCATTTGTCGGTATTCCGGTTGCATCAACACGAAGACCGAGGAATGACTAATGATGGCAAGAAGTATCACTGTACCAAGAGTTCATAGGATGGTGTGCAATTCCTATAACAATCCCGATATAAAGATGGTAATACTCCAAGGTAGAACAGAACAAAAGCTGGATTAGCAATTTGATCTGCGGAGCACAACTTCTTTGACCCAATCCTGGATATGGAAGAGGTACTGGAGTTTGTTTCTCCTAGTCATTCTGCGATAGAATGGCTTGACGGACCACAAGAGTAATAGGCATCGATAAACGAACGCACGCATACTCTTGACTATCGATTGATAGACGAGGGTCAGAATGCAACTAAAGAGAGACAACTCAAAGGAACATATAACTTTCTGAGTTGTGGATGCATAGATTAGTATGTCGAACCAAGTTCAACATAATTCTTCCGGATAACCCATGCAGAAAGGTTGAGCTGGCAGAGTCACAATATAGAATGGAGAACTCATAGAGGGCCTGTTGTGATCTTTTGATCCAACAAACTTCTGCCATAATGGTTCGTGGTATTTGGAAGAACGATATACCATGGACCTCGAGGACTATCGCAAAGATTACTAATATCCTAAAGGCACTAGCAATTACTATCAACATGAAGTAGGTAGAGTGAATCTCGGGTTCAAGAACCCAGGAATAGAATACCTATTACTAAGTAGCATCACGGGATGCTTTCGAGAGTGATGGCCAGAATCATCACACCGGGAACACAAATCATGGCTAAATTGCTAGGTGATCCCCTAAGACACCTAGGGTCATAATAATATCTCCAACATATATGTCAAGGTAACGAAGTACCTCAACTCACTGATTAGTGTGGTTAATCTGGCCCATGGGAACATTGGAACGGGAAGAAAGGATTTGCAATTGCATCAGACTACTTAGAAACCTGGGATGACTCGGACAGCATAACGGCTGTAAATGCTCAGAAAGAATTGAGAATTCACAAAAATGGTGGCATAACCGCTCAGAAGCACAATATCAAGGTTTCGAGATCAACAATTAACATACGGAAGTAATAGGAGCTGGACTCAAGCTTAAATCGAACAATCTTATAAGTCTACGGATTAGTAACGCGTGATCCTGATAGAAAGAAGAGATAGCCTAGCTCTTAATCCCCGTAGGAAAGATAAGATGACTCAGATCAGAAGGGCATGAGGTATAAGGAGTAAAAAGAGCCTTACGTTCCATCCCACAATCAATTCCCTTATATAACTAAAGAATTTCTAGACTCAACTTCGACCAGTTTGGCTTGGTAATCCTACAGGCAGTCAAGCTCTGATACCAACGCTGTCAGGACCCCGACTCAATGCCACATCGATCTAGCATGTAACACCTCATATCACTTTGCGGCCTCACGCACGGTATTCCCACGGGTGTCGCCTTACCTTTGCCCGGGACCGTTTGCGCCTTTTGGCACACGTATATGACAGTGTCGCTAGCATCCATATGATAAGGAGCCCGGGCTGACATGGCTAGTCGTAAACCCAAAGTGGCACAGACCTACAGGGACAGGCATCCATGACCCAACATCGAACGTGTCGGTCATCAGCGAGTGAATACAGGCTGTAGCACTGGGCTAGCAGGACTCCGGTGAACTGCGCTGTAGCGGGCTAACAAGACTCCGGTATTCATCGCGTGACATTTCCCCGAAGGGACAGACACAGGAACGAAGAAGGACACATGTCGGCCAGCCTAAGTGTTCCAGAGCAGTAGCAAGCTACCATGGCTCGGTGGAAACACTAGGAGACATTTCCCGATAAGAGAGGCTACTAAAGATAAACAACTAGATAGTCAGATCCCACACATACCAAGCATTTCAATAACATACACACAATATGCTCAATATGTGCAAACACAACATGGCATCACAACATGACTCTACGACTCAAGTAATTTATTCAATAGGCTCCGAGGAGCGAAATATTACAAACAGGGGTCTCACGACCCAACATTCAGAGCATACAAAACAAAGCACAAGCGGAAGCTATCATGTCTGGATACAGACATCTATAAATGAAAAAGGCTGAGAAGCCTGACTATCTATCAGATCCTGCCGAGGCACAAGATCGTAGCTGAGGTAACAAGCTAAACGTCGAAGTCCACGTGGAACTACTAGCGAGACCGAAGTCTCTCTGCAAAAACATAAAATAGGCAAACGTGAGTACAAATGTACCCAGCAAGACTTACATCAGAACTATCTACATATGCATCATTATCAACAAAGGGGATGGTGGGGTTTAACTGCAGCAAGCCAGCTTTGACTCGATGGCTATCCTGAACTACGACTGCAAGTAACTCTTTTGAGGTGGCGCACACGAGTCCACATATTCACCATATCAATACACCACTATGGATCCGCTCCCATCTCCCTACGAGAACGCCATCCATAGCACTCACGCTTATCTTGCGTATTTTAGAGTATCCACTTTCACTTGTCTATGAACTGATATAAGCAACCCAGAAGTCCTTTTCCGCGGACACAGCTATTCGAATAGATGATGTTAACCCTGCAGGGGTGTACTTCTTCACACACGCTCTCACCACTTACCGCCGTTTACACGACATGTACTCGGCAACCTTCAAGCGGAAGCCCAACGTGGGTGTCGGCCATGGCCTGCCTAAACACTCAAGTCTCTAGTCCAGGTTTATCGCCTATTCGGGTTCCATCCATGAGGAGATCCGGCCGGAGTTTCGCTCATAGCCCCAAACGATGTGTACAGGGTTCCGTGACACCAAACGGGCGCCCGGTTTACCCGGCCACGTGCCTACCGCATCACAGCCCACCCCTACGGTCAGCGCTGCGCACGGCCTCTAGCATACTACAAACACCAGAAACTACTTGCAACTCCTGGACAGAGGACAAGGGTGATCAAGAAGCCGAGAGGGTCCATTGGTTTCGGGCCCAATGCGTGGTAGTAGCTGAATCATGGATCACAAACACAGAACTCAGTTCCTGAGGACGGCTGCAATGAGACAACCCACCATGTACTCCTACATGGCCTCTCACCGCTACCTTTACCAAATCGTATTCACACACTTAGCTCACCCACAGTAGGACATGTTCACACGTCTCTGATTCATCCCCGATGAATCAGACCTGACTCAACTCTAAGCAGTAGCAGGCATGACAAACAAACATGAATGAGTAGGCACAACAGGGCTCAAACAACTCCTACTCATGCTAGTGGGTTTCATCTATTTACTGTGGCAACGACAGGTCATGCAGAGGATAAAGGGGTTCAACTACCGCAGCATGTAACATTTGAATCGGTGTTGTCCTAATGCATTAAAAGAGAGCAGGAGCGAGAGAGTAGGATTGTATCGGAATGAACAAGGGGGTTTTGCTTGCCTGGCACTTCTGAAGATAACATTGAGTCTTCATCAGTGTCAACGATCACATCATCGGTATCACGTCTATCGAGAGGGGACAATTACCGGCAAATACAGAAAAACACGATCAATGCAATGCACAATATGATGCATGCTATGACATGGCAATATGAATGTGTTTTGGGCTAATGCACCTAAAACCAGATTAAATGAAGTTGGTTTGAATACAAGATTTAAATTCAAACTCCATATGTGGTTATTTAAATGTCATTCACTTCATTTTCCCTAAACAGTAGTGATAAGTTGTTCTAACATGCATGTAAATGGTACAGATGGATTCCTTGAATTTTTCTGATAATTTTTCATATATAAATTATTTAATTTGGAGTTACGGTTATTTTTCTATGATTTTTAGAAGTTTTAGGCATTTTCTGGAATTTCCTGATTATTTTAAATCCAGAAAATACTTATTGCGTCAGCCCCACGTCACAGTGACGTCAGCAAGGTCAACTGGCCGCCCCAGGTCAAACCTGACCAGTGGGGTCCACTGGTCAGTGACCCAGTCAACTAACCAGGTTAGTTAGCCCTAACTAACTTAGTTAGTCGGGCGGGGCCCGCATGTCAGTGGCCTATCTAATTAGCTAGGTTAATTAACGCTAACTAATCTAACCCTAATCAACCAGGCGCCTGGGCCCACACGTCAGGGGGTCAAACCCCGGGTCAACTCAGTCGAACCTGCCGGCTACTAACCGCCGGCGAGGTCCGAGATGGCGGCGATGCGCGGAATCGCAGCACAGGCCACGGTTCAGGGCGCGGATGGCACCGTTGGAACCCCGAGCCTCGTCCGCGTCGTCTGGAGCTAGTGGGGTCGCCGGAGACGACCCAGATCGACGGCGGCGTCCGCTTCCGCGGCGGCCGGAGTTCGGGCGCGATCGGGGGCGATGCTACGGCGCACCAAAAGAGAAAACGAAGAGTGCTACGTGCTCCTGGGGGTTCACCGAGCACGGTGATGTGCTCAGGCGCGGGCTGCGGTGGCCCTGGCCACGGCGGCGCCATGGCCGGCGGAGCCGAGCTCTCGGCTGTGATGGCCAATGGGGTTTGGCGGCAGCTTGAGCAACGTGACTAGGGGGAGGAGAAAGAGGGGCTCACGGGGAGTTGGCCGGTGCAGACGACGGGGCCGGGGAGGCGTCGAAGCGAGCGGGACGGCGAGGCCGATCTCCGGCGGCCGGGGGTGGAAAAAGCGTCGGGGCGGCGCTTCGGGGCTCTACCGGTCATGTGGCTCGGTGAGGGGGTTGGCGACGAGGTGCAGGAGCTCGGGAGGCGTCGGGGAGACGAGACGGTGGCTGTGGCCGCGCGAGCGCTGGTCGGCGGCGACGGCCTCCATTCGGTCGCGGGAGGGGAAACAGAGGAGCGAGGGGGAGGGAGGTCCAGAGAGCGAGGTAGAAGTGAGAGGGGGTCGGGGCGTCTCCGTGGCGTCGCGAGGAGGTCGGGGAGGCTGCCACGGCGAAGCAGGAGGTGGAGGCCTCCGCGTGTGCGCGTGCGTGCGGTGTCTGTCCTCCTGGCAGGGAGGAAGACGACAGGGGGGGTGGAGATGGGCTGGGCTGGCCAGGTGGGGGAGCTGGGCCGGCTGGTGGGCTGCACGGGTGAGGCCGGGTAGGCCAGGTAAGTTTCTGTTCTTTTTATTTAATTTTGTTCTGTTTTTCTTTTTTATTTAATTCTTTTGCCATTGTTTTGAATTTAAAAAAAATAATTCAAACAATGCCAAAGCTCCTCTGAATATTTTTATTTTGCTAGATGGACTTTTCCAAAAGCTCATAAAATATTTCAGGGATATTTGAAATTATATTCTAATTATATGAATATAATTCAAATTCAAATAGCTAATGAATTAAATCCAAAGTCCCAAAAATAATTCCTTAAAAATGTTCAATATTTTGGTTGGGACCAGAACCCTTACCAAAAATTATCAAACATTTAAGAAGAGCATTTTGGAGCAATGAATGAGATTTCTAGGGTTTTTGCCCCTCTGTTATTTAGGGTTTTGAGGCTTCCAATATTCCTCAATTCAAGTTTCAAAAACATAGACATGATGCACACATGAAGCTAGCCTAGAGCATTACCAGAAGCTAGGGATGTGACAGCAGCGCAGGTCATGCCGCATGCTCCTGCCTCCCGTGGCCGACTGTGATGCCGCGGAGGCCTCACCGCCTCCTACTACTCCCACCGCTGGCCAGGCCATCCCTCTACTCACCCACACCCCCTGTTATTCTGCGGCGATGGCAGGCTCACACCATAGCCGAACCAGTGAACCCTCGTACTCCTCTCCGCGTGGGCATCCACTGCCGCGTCTTCCCCGGCTCCGCGTCGTCCCCTTCCTAGGCCTCGCCGTCATCCACCGCCGTGGTGCTCTCGGCGCGGCGTGGTCAATGTGGTCAACGACCAACTTCCATTGAAAGAGTACTGTACGTGGAGAGGCTGACAGCTGGGTCCACGGCAGCCGCAAGGAAGTGCCTCCTTATTACACGCAAAATAATTATTCCTCCACCTGACAGCAGGGACCCACCGGACGGGCCACTGTATTTTGTGAAAAAACGTTTCCCCCTGACTGCTAGGACCCACCAGCTACATCTTCGCACGCAAGGAAGTGCATCTAGGAAAAAAACGATTTACCCCCCTGACTGTTGGGACCCACCAGCTACATCTTCGCACGTAAGGAAGTGCTTGACAGTCGGGAACCACCTGGTCAAAGCGTACGTAGCATTGTCATTCTGGTCGCGAACGTGTATGTACATATATACTGGTCGATGTAGAGGCGTGCATGTGTCGTAGTAGAGGCGCGCACGTAGCGTGTACACGTACGTACAATGGCCAGGGTGCAAGAAAGAAAATACGGCCACGTACGTACATATGGGCGAGGTCTCGAACGCCTACTCGCGCATACGTATGGCCAGGGCTCGTGTACATGGCTGGGTCAGAACAGAGAAATAGCGTCTTCGTCGTGTTCATGAGGAGCCAACCGGCTGGGTCGGAATGGAATGCGTCGTCGTGTTCATCGGGAGGGCTTGGACGGAGCAGGTGATGGAAACGAGGCCTTGCATACCGTAGAATGGAGGAAATGGCCTTGTGTTCGACCGGCCATGTTTGAACCAGGATCCTGTTCATCGGGAGGGGTCTGGCGTACCGCAAAACAGAGGAAACGGACCTCCTACGGTCGAAACGGGGGTCCTGTTGATCGGGAGGGGTGTGGCGTACCGCAAAACGGACGAAACGGACTTGTGTTGGAGCGCTACGGTCGAAACGGGGGTCATGTTCATCGGGACGGGTGTGGCGTACCGCAAAATGGGACTCCACGAGATACTGTTCATCTCCACCGTCGACCTCCTCCAGCCTCCATGGGCTACTGTTCATCCACCATCGACCTCCTCCAGCCTCCACATGCGACTGTTCATCCACAGGCATCTGTTCATCCAGCCTCCACCGTGCGCTACACCACCGGCTACTGTTCAACCACCCCTCTCCACGGGCTCCTATTCAACCACCCCTCCACAGGCTACTGTTCATCCACCCCTCCACCATCTACTGTTCATCCGGCCCTCCACGGGGTCGTCCTGTTCATCCAGCCCTCCATGGGGCCCTGTTCATCCAGCCCCAACCGGCTCGATCGATCAGGGTCCTGTTCATCCAGAGGCAACGCCACGGGGTCCTTTTCATCCACCTCCCACCGCTCACTGTTCATCCACCCCCCCCCCCCCCGCAACACTCACTGTTCATCCAAAGGCAGCATCAATCAGCTTCAGTTAGCAGCAGTAGTGAAGGAATCGCTCGATCGGGTTCAGTTAACAACCATCGATCGATCACTCGGGTTCAGTAATGTGTAGACTGCAGTGCAATTGCTTGGGTTCAGTTAGAGCCCAACGCCTCGCTCGGGTTCAGTTAGAGCCAACGCCTCGCACACACGCGCGTACGTGTACGAGAGAAACGCGCATCGCTCTGCACCCGACCACCCACCGTAACCGGGAACCCCCCGAAATTTTCCTCGCCCTCGCTTCTACCACGGTTTTTTCCGTCATGGACGGCCCAAAGAATGTCATGCAGCTGCGTCTCTGGCCCGCCCAGGATGAAAAGCCCATTTTCTGTCATGATTTTTGTCATAGAAGTAGGAGCTCACCACATCTATGATGATACTGGGTTTTGTCACAATTATTGTCATAGAAGTGTCATAAGTATGACAGGAAAAAAAATCGTTTGGCCCAAAATGTCACGGATGTGTCTTTTTTTTGTAGTGAATTATGTTGGAACTTTTTGTTGTTCGCCTTGTTTCTCAATATTTTGGTTTTCGCTTCTTTCGGGTTTGTCATTGGATTTTCTTCCCATTTTTAGATGTTGCTCATTGCGGTTGCTTACAAACAATAGGATGATGCGGGGAGGAAGCAGCAGCATGCTTGTGAGGATGTCCGTGTTTCTCGCTCAGGAAGACAGGCAGGACATTCCCCTGAGCCGTATCCGCAACCACCGCCTCCACGCCACATCCGCCCTCCACTGAAAAAGTATGCGCATGTTTGAAGAAAGAAGGAACAACAATCTGATTGAGCTGTTAAAAAGTGTGCAAGCTATGGTTGGGCAGAATGGAAATCAGAATGGTCATCACTCAAAGCTGTCAGATTTTCAAAGGACTAAGCCTCCCAGTTTTAGGAAAGTGGTTGATCCTTTGGAAGCCGATGATTGGTTGCGAACTATTGAGAAGAAGCTTGAGATTGATCGCACTGAAGAAGCTGACAAGGTTCCGTTCGCTGCACACTATCTTGAAGGAGCTGCTGGTATATGGTGGGCTAATGCTAAAACTATGTGGCCTGCGGGCGAAGAAATCACTTGGACTAATTTCAAGGACCATTTCCGCAAGTACCATATTCCCGCTGGTATTATGAAGGTCAAGCAACGCGGATTCCTTGCTCTCACCCACGGAAGTCTGTCAGTGAGTGAATATTTGCACAAGTTCAACTATTTGGCTCGTTATTCTCTCTATGATGTGGCCACGGAAGAAAGGAAGATCGATAGGTTTCTTGGAGGATTAAACCAACACCTCAGGTGCACTCTCGGTATGCTCGACTTTCCAGACTTCCAGACTTTGGTAAACAAAGCCCTCATTTCAGAGAGGGAGCACAAGCCTGTGCACGACAACCAACCCACGAATATTGACCACAAGCATAAATTCGAGCCTAAGAAAGAGGGACAACCAGTGCAGAAGTCTCATATGTGGCAGCAAACTCAAGTTGAATACAAACCAAATTGGCACCAGAAGGTGAACAAGACCACTACTCAAGTAAAGAATGTCGTGACCAATCCCGTGCATGAAGAGTTGCAGTGCAACAACTCCTGGTTCAACTGTGGACAAACAGGACATTATGCCAGACAGTGTCCCAAGAGCGGCAAGTCAAATGCCCCATTCTGGCAGCAAGTGAACCACATGGGGCCATACCCTGTCCAGAGGACCATCCAAGGGCAAGTTCATCACCTCTCTGCAGACGAAGCCCAAAAAGACCCAGAAGTCGTCATTGGTATGTTTCCTATTAATAGTATACCTGCAATAATTTTATTTGACTCTAGGGGCTTCCCACTCTTTTGTTTCCCGGAGTTTCGTTGCCGAAAACAAATTTCCTTGCTCGATTTTGGGAAAGAGTATGATGGTTCAATCCCCGGAATCCGTGCTCAGAAGCAATCTGGTCTGCCATAGTTTGGAAATTGATATCAAGGGAGTCTGTTTTCTAACTTCTTTGATAGTCATCGAGTCTGCCAAGTTGGATGTTATTTTGGGAATGAACTGGTTGACCCAATATCAAGTATGCATCAATTGTGTGACCCGAGAAGTCACCTTGACAAGTCAGGAAGGGCGATCCACAAATTATATGCCCGTAGAAGCATCCCCAAGAGAGAACTGGTCTTCACCACTGTAGTTGAAGAATTGGAATTAATTCCTCTGGTCAGTGAGTTCCCCGATGTACTCCCTGCGGAATTACCAGGAATGCCGCCAGACTGAGAGCTTGAGTTTGCAATTGACCTTGTGCCCGGGCCCGCACCGTTATACAAGAAGTATTATCGAATGCCTTCACCCGAACTAGTGGAGTTAAAGAAATAGCTTCATGAGATGCTTCAGAAAGGATATATCCATCCAAGCTCTTCACCATTGGGATCACCCGCAATATTTGTGGACAAGAAAGATGGTTGTCTTAGAATGTGTGTGGACTACCGTCGGTTGAACGATGTCACCATCAAGAACAAATACCCGCTGTCAAGGATTGATGATTTGTTCAACCAACTCAGTGGGGCAAAAGTATTTTCCAAGATTGATTTAAGGACCAGATACCATCAGCTGAAGATCAAGAAGGAAGATATTCCTAAGACCGCGTTCACTAACCGATACGGTCTTTATGAATATACAGTGATGTCTTTCAGTCCCACCAATGCCCCTGCCTTTTTCATGCATATGATGAATAAGTTATTCATGGATTTCTTGGATAAGTTTGTGGTGGTCTTCATCAATGACATTCTCATATACTCAAAAACTAAAGAAGAGCACAAGGATCATCTCAGAGTAGTCTTGCAGAGACTCCGTGACCATCAACTATATGCAAAATTTAGCAAGTGTGAGTTTTGGCTCAAGCAAGTTGGATTTTGGGCCATGTTTTGTCAGTGGAAGGCATCGTTGTGGATCTCAGCAAAGTGAAAGGCGTGCTTGATTAGGCAGCACCCACGACCGTATCCGAAATCCGAAGTTTTCTTGTATTAGTCGGATACTACCGCCGTTTCATGGAAGGCTTTTCCAGGATTCCCAAGCCAATGACAGAGCTCCTCAAGAAAGATAAGAAGTTTGAATAGACTGAGGACTGTGAGAAGAGCTTTAGCGAGCTAAAGACCAAATTAACATCAGCACCAGTATTGACTCTCCCAGACATCTACTGCAGCTTTGATGTGTACTGTGACACATCCAGGAATGGTATTGGATGCGTACTCATGCAAGATGGCAAGGTTGTAGCCTATGCATCCCGCCATCTACGACCCCATGAAGGAGGAACACCAGAAACCCACCGGACTTCTCCAACCCCTACCCTTCCCGCAATGGAAGTGGGATGACGTTTGCATGGATTTTGTCACAGGTCTACCCAGGACTCACCAAGGCAACGATGCAATATGGGTCGTGGCGGACATGCAGACTAAGGTGGCTCATTTTATTCCAATCTGCACCACATACCGAGTTGATCAACTCACACTATTATGTGTCCCAGATAGTCAGTCTGCATCGAGTGCCAAGAACAATCACTTCAGACCGAGGTTCACTCTTTACCTCTGCATTCTGGTCAGGCCTTCATCAAGCCTTGGGGACCACCCGCAAATACAACACAACCTATCACCCACAGAAAGACGGTCAGACTGAGCTAGTAAATCAAATACTTGAAGATATGCTTCGAGCATGTTCTTTAGCCCACGGACCCAGGTGCGAAGATTGTCTGCCATAAGCGGAGTTATCATACAAAAATAGTTTTCAGACCAGTCTGAAGTTGTCCCCGTATGAAGCTTTGTATGGCCGCAAGTGCCGCACTCCGTTAAACTGGTCCCAAACCAGAGATAGCCACATTTTCGAAACTGATTTAATATTGGAGGCTGAAAAGCAAGTCAAGGAGATCCGAGATAGACTGCAGTTGGCAAAGTCTCGCCAAAAGAGTTACTACGATGCAAAATACTGTCAAATCAGTTTTGAACCAGGAGAGCATGTGTATCTCCGAGTCACACCCATGAAGGGAATCAAGAGATTTCAGACTCGAGGAAAATATGCACCAAGATATATTGGTCTGTTCCCTGTTATGACCAGAGTTGGCACAGTTGCTTATCAGTTGGAATTGCCACCGGAATCGTCAGAAGTACACAATGTGTTCCATGTTTCATAGCTGAGAAGGTGTATTTGACCACCCAAGAAAAGGACTGATATGTGAGAAATAGATCTTGCCAAGGATTTAACCTATGAAGAGAGACCGTTTAGAATATTGGATGAGACAGAAAGAGTCACTCGCAATAAAGTGATCTAGTTTTATAAGGTTCACTGGGAGCATCACACCGAAGAAGAAGCAACTTGGGAAAGAGAGGAATTTTAAAAACAACCTACCCAGAATTGTTTTCCCGAGCAACCGAATCTTGAGGACGAGATTCATCCTAAGTGGGGGAGGTTTGTGACAGCCTAGTTTTTGCCTTCTCTCTTTTTCCGGACTTCATTTGCTTCTGCTTTGAATTTGGAGTTTTTGAATCAATTCAAATGTACTTAAACACTTGGGCATGTGTATGATTTTCACCCAAGTGACCCATCCATCTCTAACTCATCATTCTTTCTATGAAAAATCCCAAAAATGACCCAAGGAATATTTTTCATAAAAGAAAAATATTTGTTTTCTTCTGTGAAACTCACTTCAGAAACTTGTGCTCCAAAGCAACCCTCATCTTTATTGCTCCAAAAATCCTGAGAAAATTCCCAAATATTCTTTGAACCCTAGGGCACCTCCCTGAGAAAAAATATTGCATAACTTTTTCGAATATTTTTCTACAAAAAATCATTTCTATTTTGGACAGAATAGGCACTTTACACAGCAAGTATACTTTTCCTTGATCCAATGAGGCTGATTTTTCTTGAGCTTCAATACCTTCCTAAGAGACTACAAACCCCCAAAGCTCAGCCCTAAATTCTTACTGGACCACCCATAGTTAACCTCACAAGTTACTATCTAAAAACATACCATGAAGTAAACTACACACACAGAGCACTTGGGATCAACTCAAAGCTTTGGAACAACTCAAACCACCAAGGACTACATGCCATACATGAAATTTATGCTAGGCGCGGCATGACGCAAGCATTCATGGCGTGACCATGTTCGTCCAAGTGTGCTGGCATGCCGACGACGCGCTCTGCGTCGCGCCCAAGCCTCTATTAAGCTCATGCTCGCTTCCCCAACCGCCGCACCTTGCCAAACTTTGCCACAATCGTTGTCCCGATGCCATTAACTCGCTCTGGCGCTCGCTGATGCCGGAACTCGCCACAGCGGGCATGGGCACGATGCGGCCAAGCGTACAGTGCGCATGTGCCACTGTGCTCGTCGCCACCCGTGCTCCTGTGCTCGTCTCTGCCCTCCCACAGTGGTTGCGTGAGCTGCATCACCTTCTCCCCCTCTTACTGACACCGTTCGTCGCCGGGCGCCATGTCCATAAGCTCTCCGACGGAGCCCGATCCCCCCCCCTCGCTCGCCTATAAATACAGCCCCCCCCCCCAGCCTCTTCGAGCATCACCACTCACTCACCCAACCTCCACAAGCTCGTAGCTAAGCAGCAGCCCGACCGGGCAGGCCTCTGGCCGCCGCCCCGACCCGAGCTCATCGGCGATTCCCCGTAGCTCCTCCTCCTCCCTCCGGTGCCTCTCGAGCTCCACCCACTCCTCAGGCGACTCGCTCGTGGTGCACTGGTGCCGTCTGACCCCGTTGGAGCCCCTGGTGCAGCCCCACGTCGCCATCGTCCCCAACTCCGGCGAGCTCTATGTTCTGCAGCCGCTGGAGAGGCTAGTTCCGACCCCGTCCGACCACCTCTGGCCAAACCACGGGTACAGGAAGGTGCGCCTCAACCCCCTCTCTCTTTCTGTCCCTCTGGTTATAGCCGTCGGGCACTCCTCGCTGGAGAACGCGCCAGAGAAGCATCACATGCCTCTGTTTCTTTCTCCCCCCCCCCCGACCTGACGCGTGGGGCCCTCTGTCAGCCTCACCGCTCACCCCCGAAGCGATATGAGTAGTGGCATATTCTTGGAATACGCCATCGCCGTCACAGCCTCGTTTTATTTTTATTCAAATTTAACCAAATTTTGACCAGAAACTTTGACCAGTTGTAACTTTTTAACCATAGTCCAAATGAGTTGATTCTTTTTGCATTGTGTCTAATTGGAAAGATCTAGCAGCACACCAAAAATGAGAGTTTTCTCTGTTGTCTAGATTTTTTGGTAATTTTCAGAAGTGTTCTTGTTATTTTCTTTTTGTGATTTTAATTGTTTTCAGACGTACACTAGTAGAAAGGGGGCATCAGTCCCGGTTCGTAAGGGCCTTTAGTCCCGGTTCTTGAACCGGGACTAAAGGGTCGTGACTAATGCCTCCACCCTTTAGTCCCGGTTCTAACACGAACCGGGACTAAAGGCCGCGGCCACGTGGAGCTCCACCTTTAGTCCCCGGGACTAAAGGAAATTTTATGGGTTTTTTTTTGAATTTTTTTTTTGAATTTTTTTCCAATTTTTTGTTTATTTTCAAATTTCTGAATTATTTTAACCTCTAATCTCTAATCACCACCCCTGATCACTATTCAATTTATCCTCTAATCTCTAATCACCCCTCATCATTCCAAATCATCTAACTTCCCGAACGGTTACCCATCCTCCCACTCCCCCAGCCTGAGCACGCTTAACTTCCGGGTTCTATTCTCCCTCGTTTCCAAGTCTGCACTTGTTGTTTTCCTGACAATAGTAAGATGTCAATCCTATTAACCCTCAGGAATTTTGCTTGAGCATGAAGTGACACATTTCACTGTTTGAGTTTGAAACTATTGTTTTAAAAAACAATAATTATTTAGTAACACTAATATTTCTTGAATAATTAGTTCGACCATTGTTTGACCACATTTTGACCAGATTTGACCAAAATTCAAAATAACTGAAATAATTATTTAGTAACACTAATATTCTAGAATAATTAGTTTGACCACAATTTGACCACAGTTTAAAATTCTTTCGATTTTTTCCACTCTAGATCTTAAAAGCCCCGTAACTTTTTTTCTATTAGGTTTTTGAGGATTTTGAAAATGTTTAACGGGGTTCCCTCAGTTAAATTTGGATGTAACTTTTCGAGTAGATGATTTTTCATATAAAAAAGTTTTCCATCCGAGTCAGTATGCAAAAGTTATGCCCATTTTACTAAATTCTAGAGAGATTTTGCAAATAAAGTCGAAATTCACATTTGCAAATTTTCCCAACAACTAGACCACATATCACATGGGAAACTTATTTTTTTATATTTTTTGACATTTTCATCATTTTCTTTTATTTTTTAAAAAACTGAAAAGGCGATCCACACGGGTGGGGTGGAGTTTGAAAATGGGACCTTTAGTACTGGTTTGTGCCATGAACCGGTACTAATGCCTCAAACCCCATTAGTACTGGTTGGTGGCTCGAACCGGGACTAAAGGTCTAACCTTTAATCCCGGTTGGTGCCATGAACCGGTACTAATGGGCATCGCACCCTTTAGTCCCGGTTCATGGCACCAACTGGGACTAAAAGGTCCAGACGAACCGGGACAAATGGCCCACGTGGCCCCTGGGCGCACGAATCGGGACTAATGCCCCCATTAGTCCCGGTTCTAGACTGAACCGGGACTAATGGGCTAACCCGGCCTGGACCGAAGCCCTCTTTTCTACTAGTGGTAGAAGCTTGTCTTGAAGAGACCCAGGAGGATGTGAAGCCCCTCTGAACTAAGGCAAGCCACACCAACATTTTCATGGTGTCATTGTAATATTCATGATTTTCCAACTTCAAAATGAGTTATTTCCTGTATATAATCATTTAATGAATAATGCTTATGTTAGTTATTTTGTCATGAGTAAAATGCTTAGTCTACCAAAGTGAGTACCTAGTCTAGTGTGAGCAAGCATGAGTAGTTTGACTATGTGATTTTGTTATGGATATGATATGACTAGTACCGGTATTATTTTATTATGTGGTTTCTTGGTTTCACATGATAATACTAAAATAAAAATCATGAGTGTTAATAACTAGTGAGAAAGAATCAGTTCAGTTTAGTGATGACTTGTGCAAGTAGAACTTTTGATGATGTTGATCTGTTTATTCTAAGTGATATGTGATGCATGTCAAATGGTTGCATGATCATGACATATGATCACTCGGGTATTTTCATTTCAAGTTAAACCTAATGTTAATTGAACTTGAACATAAAGTTGATCGAGTCATGGTGCCACTGAATCGAGTTTTTCCCAGTGCAACCACATTTACCTTTATGGGAAGGCCTTTATTCGGTCTGTTGTCATGCCTGTGGTCGGTGCCTCCAATGAGGGAAGGTTATGGGCGTGCGGTACCCTGGCCCGGTAAGCAGACATAACCTTGTGTGCCCGTTGTTGTTGTTATGGTAACTTGTCCCGGTTTGGGACTGTTTAAGTTTTGCCATGACGGTGGCCGTTGATGCCTTTGGTAGGCACGGGGCCAGCAATGACTTAGCCTAGTGGGGAGTTAGTCAGAGTGGCTGAGAGAGTGTCATGGCAATGAGAGAGTTCTGTTGGAATGTCGTTGGTCCACCCGAATGGGAGTGCGAGGCCATGGGTTCCGTGATATGGATCCAGTGTACTACCTATGCAGAGTGTATTTAATCTATTGATAGCCACGTCCTCGGTTATGGACACAACTCGTGAGTAAGTTACACCGTGGAACAACATTAATAAGTAATCTTGCACACAAAGTTAAATGTTTGGCACTAGTTAAGTGATGACATCGGTGAGACTGTTTGTTGTGAAAACCAAAGTGTTGGTTTATTTGTGATCCGGAGGGGTCACCGTTTTGTTACGAGGTAACCCATTGGTAAGAGAGTCCAAGGGACTCGGTGCACAAGTTGGCTTGCACTGCATCAATAGTATGTTTATCTGCATTTAACTGGATTAAATGTCATGATATTGATTGCCATTATTTATGATTGTTGTGAGCTTGTAAGTACATTCAAAGTACTGACCTGGCGTGTTATGCCAGCTTTCAACAAAGTCTAACCAGATCGGAGTGCTTCCATGTATAGATCGTGTCCACATCGGTGTCCCTGTGCTATGGAGTCCCGCTTCATCGTCGTTCCACTGCCGCATCGTTGTCATGATCGAGCCCCCTTTATGTTCACTAAATAATGTACATATTGTTCAGCCACACCCTGTGTGCCGCTTGGCCTTGCTACTTGATGTAATACCGCACTATGTTTTCGCTAGCATCAATAAAAAGCGGTTGTTTTCTGTACCAACATGTTGTGTGTTGCCAGAAGACTTGATCTCTGGGCTGGCAATGCAAGGTAAACCGGTTGCTCTGAACCGGGGTGCCACGTTAGACCCAATGGTTGACAACCATAAGGACGATCTGTGATCTCCCATGTTTCGTTAGCCAAGATGGAATCCATCTCGCTACGGACCGCATCCTTACAGTAGTCAGCATCCGGAGATGCAAAAGCTTCTGAAATGGAACTCGGAGTGTCATCATCCATGAGGTACACAAGGAAATCATCACCAAAAGACTTTGCAGTCCTTTGTCTCTTGCTCCTAATAGGACCTTCCTCGTCATCCTCCGTGGAACTCTCATCACTTTTATGTTCATAATATTCCATCGGAATGGCGGGTTCAGCAGTCTCATCAGATTCTAGTCTAGAAGTGCTTTGCATATCGCTCATGGGGAAAATATCCTCAAAGAATGTAGCATCCCTAGACTCCATGATCGTACCGACCTTCACGTCGTGTACTTCAGATTTCACCACTAGAAATATATAGCCAACGTTATGCTTGGCATAGCCAAGAAAAACGCAATCCAAAGTCCTTGGTCCCAACTTGCGCTTTTTGGTTATCGGCACGTTGACTTTCGCCAAACAGCCCCAAGTGCGTAAGTAAGAGAGTTTAGTTCTTTTCTTTTCCCATTGCTCATAGGGAGTAGTCTCATTATCCTTTGTGGTAACTTTATTCAGGACATGACATTATGTCAATACAGCCTCCCCCACCATGCCTTGGATAAACCCGATGTGTCTAACATGGCATTAACTAAATCAGTTAGAGTATGGTTTTTCCGTTCGGCAACCTCGTTTGACTGGGGTGAGTTTCCGCGTAGAATAAATCAAACTCATTAGAAAAGTAATTTCCACCGTGATCAGACCGGACTCATTTTATTTTCTTCTCAAGTTGGTTCTCAACTTCAGCCTTTTAGACTTTAAAGTAGTGTAGAGCCTCATCCTTAGTATTTAACAAATACACATAGAAGAATCTAGTGGAATCATCAATCGGAGTCTTGAAGTATTTCTTTCCACGTTTAGTCAACACACCATTCATCTCACAGAGATCTGAATGTATGAACTCTAACGGTGCCAGGTGTCTCTCCTTCGCAAGCTTGTGAGCTTACAGGTTGCTTAGCTTGCACACACGCATGGCACTTACAGCCTTTGGCTAAAGTGAAACTCGGGATTTAATCCATCTTAGCTAGCCACGTCATACAACCAAAATTTATGTGACAAAGACGTGAAAGCCAAACCTCAGATTCGTTCACATTAGAATGAATTTGGTTCACGACTTTATTACAGAAATCCTCTAGGTAAAGGCGGAACAAACCACCACAATCATATCCTTTTCCAACAAATAGTCCATACCAAGATACGACTACTTTGTTAGACTCAAATACTAACTTAAACCCTTCTTTACATAGAAGGGAGCCACTAACGAGATTCTTCTTGATGGCGGGGACATGTTGCATGTTCTTCAGTTGCACGATCTTTCCCGAAGTAAACTTTAGATCTACCGTGCCAACACCATGAACAGAAGCATGCGAGCCATTCCCCATCAGGACGGAACAATCCCGTGCGACCTGGTAGGAAGAAAACAAAGACACATTTGCACACACATCAATATTGGCCCCAGTGTCAACCCACCAATTGATGGACTAACAAACTGAAAGAATGGTAAATATATTACCATACCCAGATGCCGCGTCATTGTTGCTCACAGTGACATTGACAGACTTGGAGTCCTGTCCTGGCTTCTTGTACTTGTTTGGGCACTTGTTTGCCCAATGTTCCTCTGAACCACAAGTAGAGCAGTCGTCTCTCATTTTGTCTTTCTTCTGACCCTTCTTCTTAAATGTAGTTTTCTGCTGGACAGAATTCTTTCCCTTGAACTTGTGGACGTTCTTCTGCACCACATTGGCGCTAGAAGAACCCTCTGCCCCTTTCACGTGTGAGTCCTTTGCTCTCGAGTTCTGCTCAACACTGAGATGACCGATGACATCCTCAACAGATAACTCACATCTCAAGTGCTTGAGAGAAGTAGCAAAAGTTCCTCCAACTAGGAGGGAGTTTTGAAATAATGCAACCCGCGACAAACTTGTCCGGTAACTCACAATTCAGGAGCTCCAGATCCTTAGCAATGCACTGTATCTCATGAGCCTGGTCCAATACAGGACGGTTATCAACCATCTTGTAATCATGGAACTCCTCCATGGCATACAGCTCACTGCCAGCATCAGTTGCGCCGAATATGACTTCGAGCACATCCCACAAGTTTTTGGCAACCCGCATATGAATATATGCGTCAACCAACTTGTCTCCAATGACACTCAGAACTGCTCCCACAAAGATTGTGGTTGCCTCCCTAAACGCCTTCTCCTGCTTAGGAGCAATCGTTTCTGTGGGGGGCACACCACCAAGCCAGAACACGTTCATCGATGTGAGCCACAAGGTGCCTTGTCTGTCAACGCTTAAAATGCGTCCCGGTAAATTTTTCCAGTTTCAAAGTAGCAGCAAAGCCTTGAATCGAAAAGTGCCTATAATAAGGTTTTTGGATTGTTGGAAATATTAGCACTTCTCCAATTAGACTAATCCACAAGTAAACAGTAAGCATGGCAAATATGGTATGCATCTCATACCGATATCTAAGCATACTAGCATGTACAGAACATAGAAGCAAACCATCTATGAGCAGCACATATACAACTAGCACAAGTACCAGTAGACGAGGGATGAACAGATCATACCCGCCGGTTGGCCAGGCGAACGTGGCGGCGGCAGCAGCAGCCTCGGCGTCATCCGTGGCCTTCTTCTCTTGGCGGTGACGTCGTCGGCCATGGTGTCAATGCAAGGGAAGTAGTGGAAGCAGAGGCAGACGAAGCTGGGGACGGATCGGAATATTTGGAAGGTGTGGAAGGAGAGCGTGTTATATTATTCCGGGCGACGTCATCCTCGCCACGCTTGAGTCGCAGCTTCCTGCCTCCCGTTTGGAGTAGTGGAATATGGATGCAGGGAGCCGCGGGTACTATCTCGACGACAAAGAAAGGGGTAAATTATCGCCGCCATTTTTCCCTTAGTGTGAGAAGTTAGGAGAGAGCAAAGCGTGACTTTTTGACTACGTGCACGCTTACTAGTAAGGTATAGGAGCAGAAGAAAACATATCTTATGGGAGAGCTTAAAGTGATGGTAACTGTCAAAGAACTTCATACGCAAAATCTGATGGTAATGATTCTCTTCAATTCAGTTAAATAAATGTTTAATTACAGAGAGCAGGGTGGTATGTTCAGCAGACGCAGCTGAACGGGGAGTCGTCGTTCGCAATTACGCCAAGGGTGGCGGAGGAGCCGGCATCTTAGTGGCCAGCCTCTTGTTCGGCTGCGGCGACGGCGGCGACGGAGCCCTTTGCCCCAGAGACCGCCTGGACACAGCCGTCTTGCCACCACTGTTGCCTCCGCCAGCGAGCCGCCCTACCTCTGCGCCAGCCTCTGCATGATCTGCAGCGGTCTCGTGAATCAGCTCCTTGCGGCATGGGCGACCATCTAGCAGGAGACGGGAGGAGCATGTAGCGGTCGTGCAAGAACCCAGCACAAGCACGGCTACTAGCAGCCATGCGACTACCCTGCAATTCATGGCGACACGGCGCCGTCGCCGACGAGGCTTGCTTGCTCTGAACTGAACGGATACCAATAGCTAGCTAGATTTGGGGAGCTGGAAGTGTCTAATCGTCCTCAACCATGGGGGTGGAGTATATATATCGGCGTCTCGAGGGTCCTCCAACAGCCGGCGCCAATCTGGAAACCAGCCCAGCAGATTACTCCTAAACCCTAACTAGATACCACCAGCTGTTTGCGGCCGCGGTATCGAAGTGCACTGCATCTACCAGTAGTTGCCTTAAAATTAGGGCTGCGCTTATGAGTATGATGTTGGATCCATCCATGCATCGTTTGACCTGGGAGTTTCTTAAAGCGCGCAGCTGCTCGCCTCGACCTCGATTTGATGCACTACCCACTGCTCGTACTCTACAATACAAGGGCCTGTTGCATATGGAGTAGGACAAAAGGGCAAATCTTTATTATTTCTTTATACTCCTGTTGCAAATTCAAAATGCAACCGCAGTGCCTGATGTGAAGTGCATGCATAATACTGTAGGACAGTGCTGCTAATAGGCAATGAATGCATGGCCTTGTCTTTGCTATGGTGGACTTTTGGGGTCGTGATAGTATAATCGGACTATCGGAGCATTAGCGTAAGTTATCTAACTTAAATTCGGTTTGATCGATCAGTGAGGCTGTGAAGTTGTATAATGCCAACCTGACGGATCTCAAGCTGCCTTGTCTGCTCCTACTGTAGCAAATGCCGATAGCAGCCAGGGGAGGAGCATGCATGAGAGGCTACCGCAACCCCCCCATGAGCACCACCACCTACCGTGATGACGTAGGGCGAGCCTTCTCTGCAGTATTGGCTGACATGTGGGACCGCTAGCAACTTGGCCCATATGTTAGTGACCCCACGGCAGAGGAAAGTATTGGATATCCACGGGTAGATCAAGCCATCCCGCACTCCCCCACTGGCAGAGCCAACAAAGAAGGAAGAAAGCAACGATCTACCAGTAGAGGGGAGGAGAGGTGGAGTTGTGCGGGTTAGGAATATCGTTCGCCTAATTCATATTCCACTTCGTCGTCGGCGAAGAGGAGGGCGAGTCGTTTGGTCGGATGTGGTTGTGTCTTCGTGTTTTGAAGGTGGTCTTCGAAGACGTCCCCTAGCAGAGTGAATGGTGGCATTTCTTGTTTTGCTCCTCCGGCTTCTTATAAGTACAAAGTATGGCTAGCTTCAGCTTTGCCAGGGAGCCAGTGATGTTAGGTCTCTCAGCTGGCCAGATCTTAGTTTCTTTGAAGGTTGTCCGTCCAGTACTCTTTCACATTGTTCTCCCGTGCGGCGATCTATTTCTCAGACCACTATCGTGGGTGTCTTCTTGCTCCATGCAACGACTTCTCGGTCATTATGTCAACAACAATTCCATGGCTCTGATGAGGATTTGGCAACCTAGACGAAGAGCAAGGACTCATGTGTAATTTTTATTCCTATTCAGGAACTGTCATGTAAAAGTTGGTTGGTTTTAATATATGGCATTTTTTAAAAGAAATATTTTTTGCTGATATACACCTCCAAATTTATTGATCAGATATGTACATTATAGACCGTGTCAATATCTAAAATGTCACCGGTCCTAGGAACCAAAGTTTTTTTTTTTTTTTGAGACAAACCTAGGAACCAAAGTGGTGTCAGGGACCTAGGAACCAAATATTTTTCGCTAATATACACCTCCAAATTTATTGATGTCAGGTCAGTATTTTGGTGTTGTCTCTACTTTACCTTGAACTGCAAAGTTAGGTATATATTATGCACCGAATTTTCTAAAATTCAGGAAAATGATCCTATTGGGGTTTTGCTTTGCCACTGTGAACAATAATGTGCACTTGAAAGGTACTCAATAAATCAAATACATAAAAAATATTTTGATCTGTACATAATGAGCTTCCCTCGAGAGGCATTGATTATTTTACGGTGCCCTCCTACTCCCAAACCATACGGCGGAGTAGCAAACAGATCTGTCCATCTGCGATGGAGGGTAACTTAGTCATTCTCCCAAGGGTAATTTAGATTTTTCCTGGTCGTTCAGTTACCTGTAAAAGAGCTCGTCTATGATTTAATTTGTGCCTTCTTTTAGCAAGAGGGGTAGCTCTTAGACTGTGTATAGAGGCAATCTGTTAAACTATAAAGATAAACCAAGCTGGATCCACTGCAATGCCAATAACACGGAGAACAAAGTAAGCAAAAATTATCAGTGAGAAGAATGTATCACATATATTTAGGACTACTCAGTCGAAGCCGAGGTTATGTTACATTATACATGTATATCAAAGTTCAAAGTGAAAAACCGCCTTCACAAAACTTTGCAACGGACCATTCAGGAGCTAAGGAAACGGGGACTACATAACTCCCACATTGTAGCTACCTCCACAACTTATTCCGGAGCCGATGGTTGCTACGATCAACGGTGCACGTACGGCAGCAAACATTACCACACGTTCACCTCAAAGCAACAACGCAAACAACAATGTTACAGCTGAAATGAAACTGAACATACACTACCACCGGAGCAGAGGCGGTGGCGCCTGGAGTAAAGGCATTTGCCCCACCGGCGTGCTCGATTGGGGAGGAGGAGGTGCCTTCGGCGTCCTCGTCCCCAACGACCTCATCCTCCCCACCATGGCTCTCCGTCCACCACCATGGACGGCTCTCTCGGCGGTGCGCCTTGACATCTCAACCGTGCCATCGGGGCGTGACGAATCAGCGACGACAGACATGGCGCAGGCGCACAGCAGGAGAGCCGCCACGAGCAACGAAGTGGTGGCCATGACGAGTGGTGCTGCTACTGCTAGACGACTGGTAGCAGGAGCCAAGAGGTGGTGCAAGTGTGATGGTGCCTGATGATCATCGACTCGAGCCGTTTATATACGCGATCGGCGTAAGCTTCTGTGGACGTAGAATTTCTCGAATCTCTCTTCTGGATTGTGCCTCCCGGAGCAAAAAATATAATGATTATCTGTTAAACAATTAATCGTAATACTCTGTTGAGATCCACAAGCTTTTGTTGGATTCGGGATCTTGACCGACATTTTGCAACCAGAATGGTTGGCACACGGCATCTTGACAAACAGAAATTGGGAGGTTCGATGCACCACATGTCCACGTAGCTAGCTATCCGTGCCTAACTTCAACTTTGTTTCGGACGAGGAGAGTTAATTGATGAAGTGTGGCAAACTGGCAACCATCATCAAGTTTCATGATTGAACAGCTTTACTTTATTAAATCGGAGTGTATATTTCTGTTACATCTTGCTAGTAGCCAGAATACGGCAGTTTCTACACAAGCCCAAAAATAATAGCAATATAAAGTGTGGCAAACTGGCAAAGGTCATCAACTTTTTTTTGGCAAACTGGCAAATATCATCGACTACTGGGTTAGACATCTTTGTAATCATTTCATAATGTATATTCTCATAATGGATTTGCCCGACTTCCTACCGTCCGCATATCATCGTCACTTGGAGGAACACTGCCACGCCCCGAGGGAGTGATGCCAGATTCTGTGCTTGCAAGCCCGCTGCCAACAACGGCAACAAGGGGAGTTTGGAGCAACAGGTAAATTTGAATTTATAAAAAATCCTCAAAACAAAGATTGAATTTGTAAAGTAAAATGGGAAAATAATAGAAATGAAAATAAAATAAAATAAAATAAAAAGGAAACCGGAAGCAACCCTGAAAACGGAAAGAAGAAAACCCACAAAAAAATGGTTGCAAAATAGGCTGGCCCAGTGCATGTATGTTTGATCGACCATTAGACGAGTGAGTGCCATATAGGAAATACAAAAATAAAATTATCAAAAGGTGAACAAACAGTAAAGATTTGGCCATGCAACAACCCAGGCGCACATCAAATATTAGGCCGACTAGTAGTCCTCTTCTTTGCAACATGAGTCTCCGTTAATCGCTAAATGAGAAGGTTGCGACTATACAAACCGCAGGTATAAAGGGTGAAACTACACTGGCATCACTGAACTGAGACTTCGTCGAGTCTCAGTCGAGTGATGTCAGTGCAGTTGTTTTGCTACGAGCGGCACGGCTGGATGATGCAATCGGGGATGGAAAATGTTGCGACAGTTTTGCAAGCAACAACAACTGATGATGCAAACGGTGTGACTTGTTAGAAGGGAGAGAGGGATTGGCGGAATATCACTAGTAGAAAAAGGGCCTTTTGTCCCGGTTCGTAAGGGTCTTCTGCCTTGGTTTTGAAACCGGGACTAAAAGGTCGTTACTAATGCCCTTGGCCTTTAGTCCCGGTTCTTACACGAACCGGGACAGATGGGCCTCCACGTGGCCGGTGCGGCAAGCCCAGGCAGGAGGCCCTTTGGTCCCGGTTGATGGCACCAACCGAGACCAATAGGTATCCACGCGTCAGCATTTCAGGGGCTGGGGTTTTTTTTTTGAAAGGAGGGGGGGTTTTGGGTGTTTTGGGGGGTTAATTTAGGGGTTTCATATATTATGTTAGCTAACTAATTAATAGAGAGAAGTGTCCTCTCTTATCTCCGTGCTTTGTCGACGCTACGTACTATATGTATAGAGAGGACTAGACACGCTAGCTAGTAAGCAAATGAAGGAAACAGAAGATCGTCATGAACATATGCATACAGAGAGAAGTGATATCGACCACCTCTCCTTCTCTGAGAGATTGGTCGAACAACAAGTTCTCGTATATCTATCTGACGCTACTGGCTACATATATACAATATAAGTATCTCTTACAATATAATCTCCTAATTAAAATCGAACTGATCAGGGTCCACATGGTATTCTCCGTCTTTAGCGATCACGTGGTCAAGAAAGAATGCCGCCAATTCCTCTTGAATTTCTCGCTTACGATCTGGTGGTAGGAGTTCATCCCGCATCCGAAATATCTAATTTGAAAAAGAGGGTCAATACATATATATGAATAAATGAAAGTGAACACAAATGATGGTAATAAAATAAAATTGTGAATATTATTATTTACGGACTTCATATTGTTTGTCAGAGTAGCACCGCTCACAGGTCGTGTGACGAATGGACTCGCAAATGTAGTATCCACAGTAATCATTCCCTTGTTCCTGCCACAACCACTTTACAAGAAATAGAGGTCAATCAAACTGATAATTAGCAAGCATGCTAAATGGTATTAATTGATGAAACTAGCGCTTGAATCACTAGGAGATGCGTGGAACATGCTACTATAGTACTTACTTTCGGGTGTCTAAATTGCAGCTTCTTCGGTAGTTCCGGAGTTTTTGACGTGAATTTTTTTCAAACCCTGCCAGACAAAGAAAACAATTACTTGATATCAGGAAATGAACAAAGTTACCGATATGGTGCGATAATGATCGATCTAACTTACTTCTCTAGAATTTCAGTCATGTCCGCATACTCCTTGGGATCTTTTCGTCTCGAGTCTAAGACGGTTACTAGTCCCTGCGCAAGCTTAATCTCTAGGAGAATATAGTGGAACCTGCGCACGCATGCATAACTCATCAATTACATTACTATAACCTCGACTAATAAGGGAAACCGAATATGCACAAGACAGTAACACTCACTTGAATTCGTAAGGGAAGAGTAGCTTTGTTTTGATTTAATACAAATGATTGTAATAGCTTGGCCTCGGTATCTTCGGCCTGAAATTCAACCATATATGCATCTATGAGATTTGTGTTAATAAACCCAATATCACTGATTTGTCTTTTCTTCAATTCGGCGATCTTCAATCTGCATAATATAGTGAGGATAATTAAAAATACATGCAATGAAAGAGCTGACCTATATATAGAGACTTAATGATAGAAGTAGTACTACTTACAGGCAGTAGCAAGTGATCATTAATTTATCGAGGGCCTTTAGATTGAAACACACGAAGAACTCCTCAAATGGAACATTCAACAATTCAAATCCAACGAGGTCATGCTCCTCTCTAACTCTCAGCGTCAAAATATTTCCCCCCTCAGACTCTCTGCATGTTTTCATGTACCAATCATGGAATCTTCGCATCATCGTTGTTAGAGATCTTTCATCTTTGACGAGAGGCTTCCCGTACACGTATTTGTGTTCGTCCACCTTCAAGAAATCATAATGTACATCGTCGGGCAGGTAATCTTCAAGATTGTTATAACCGGGCACCATCGCGCCCGAATGATTAGCGACGATATTGCTAGACACCTAGAGCGGGGGGGGGGGGGGGCGATTGGTTCGCTTGTTCGCCGAGCTGGGCAACTTTTTTCGCTCGTCGTTCTGCTAACCTTTGACCACTGATAGTACTTCCCGACCGTGAACACTTCGATAAATGACTTTTCAAGAATGCGCTCATAGTTGCCTTTCGCTGGAGACTTTGGTGGTTTCTTCAGGGCAGCCAGAGTACGCTTCGCTTTTACCGGATCTATATTCTCCTCCGAAGGTGGATGTTTCTTTGCTTTCACCCCTTCAAAGAAGTTGTTCACTTCGGCTTGCACAATCTTTTTGTTTTCCTCCTGGCTCCTCTTGTATGGTAACTTCTCTGGAGTCTTCAGAGAAGGACCGTATCTGTATTGCCTGCCTCTTGCTGTACTGCTAGACGCCGGAGCAGATGGAGTGGCTGCGGTTGTCTTTACTTTCTTACGAGGCGGAGGAGAAGGATGACGCGCCGGAGCAGCCGGAGCGGCGGCGGGTCTCTTACGCCCTTGTTGACGAGGCGGAGAAGGCGGAGGCTGGCTGCCCGGGCGCGCCGGGCAGGCGGAGAAGGAGGAGGAGTGCTGCCACACGCCGGAGAAGGAGGCTGAGTGCCCTGATCACTCGCCGGAGGAGGAGGCGGAGGAGGAGACGGAGTGCCCTGACTCGCCGGAGGAGGAGGAGGAGGCGGAGGCGTCCAGTTCGGAAGGTTGATGAGCTCCTTCCGCCATAGGCATGGAGTCTTCAGAGAAGAACCCAGCCAAATCTCCCCTTCACCCGTAGGGTGGTCAAGCTTAAGGTCCTCAAATCTGTCCGTTATTTGATCCACCATCACCCTAGAATATCCTTCTGGAATCGACCGGCCGTGGTAGGTTGTGCCAGGTTCAGTAGGTAAAACAGAGCCAACAGCCGCCTTGACTTTCAATGTCATCCATCGCGCCATAAGTTGGCAATGTTGAGACTCCGTGATAGCATCCACAGGGTAGCTAGCAGGAGCCGTGAAGACAGGCTCCAGCTGTTGAGTCTGCTCGGTGGAAGCCACGCTGCTTCTCCGCTGAGATGGCGGGGTAGCTTCAAGGGAAGCTTCGGCAGGTCGTTTGCTGCGATCTGCTTCTCGTTCCTCTAGCCCTTGTACCCTTTCGTGCAGCGCGTGCAGTTGGCTATGCTCCACTTTATTTCTCTCTCCTGGCTTTTGTAACCCCCTGCGTCCGGAAACCCAGCCTTCCACGGAACGGAGCCTGGCGTGCCTCGTGTCCGTCCAGGGTACTCAGGATTCCCGAGGGCCATTGTGAGCTCATCCTTCTCTCTGTCTGGAACGAACGGCCCTTGCTGTGCTTTCTCTATATAGTCCTGAAGCCTCCTGACGGGTATTCACAGTTGCTCTTCCGTCCAAACGCGCTTCCCTAATACAGGGTCCAAGGTTCCGCCAACCCCGAAGAACCAAGTCCGACAATGGTCTTGCCAGTTCAATGTCTCTGGTTCGACCCCTTTTGCAATCAGGTCATTCTCAGCCTTGTCCCACAAAGGTCGGGCTTTGTGGTAGCCACCTGACCCCGTGTGATTGTGATGCTTCTTCTTCGCAGCATTTTTCTTTTCTGTCGCTGACATCTTCTTACTCTTTTCTGATGTCTTGTGGGCCACAAATGTGGGCCAGTGATCTCTGATCTTGTCATACTTTCCGATGAATTCTTGTCTCTGGTACCACAACCTTAATTCACTTAGCTTGTCATAATTGTAATACGTGTGAGTTGTGTTCTTGTCTCTGGTACCACAACCTTAATTCACTTAGCTTGATGTAGTTTGCTTCACATATACTACTGCTAATGCATTGCTTCACATATATAGTTTGCTTCAATTCAGTTGCTTGCTAGCATACATATGGTTAGGGTTTGCATCAGCAGTACTACTAGCACTTTGCTTGCTTGTTGTGTACTTTATATGAGGCACTAGGAAGATTTCTTGATGTACATTACTACCTCCTACTTGATGTAGTGAAGATATTAAGAGATGCTTCATATCTTTCCAGTGTACATGCATGCTTGTTTAGTGCACTTACATGTTTGCTTAATTAATAACACTAGATCACTATATTGTTGATCCATCAAGTTTGTTTCACATGTATTACATGTATGTGCATGATGGTCCAAATGATTTCCTTTATTGATACAAGTGCATCATTTTACTTTATCCCTGTTGTATTTGATTGTTGTTTATTCTATTTTGCAAGCACCACCTCAAGATCATCCATGGCAAGGATGACAAGGTCAAACGTGAGGCCAACCGTTGGTATGCAACTTGCTCCTTGTGGTTATACTGTCAGTTTCATAAAATCTGTGTCTTAATATGCTAAGTGAAATGTATTGCTGCAATCTGAATAAGCTGGCTTAATTGTGCCTGTGTGCTGTTAGTCTTCCTTACCTGAATAACTAGGATTAAATGATAATAAAATTTCATAAGATATGTGTTCCAAACATTCATGCATTCCAAACATTCCAAACATTCACCTAATAGTTACGTTTCCTTTATCATGCAAAGAAGAGCCTCTCACCGAGTACGAGAAGGTTAGGGCTAGAAATATCATGAGGAACAATCGGCTGTTCCAGACCCTTGGCATCGGTGCAATAGCGTCGATGATTAGGAAAACAAATGATGTACGAGAAGGTAGAAGTGATGAGGTTCAAGAAGGTAGTGGAGTTATCAATGATGACCCAGAGTACAATCCTAAGGAGGATGAAGTTATTGATGGAGAGGAAGTGGATGATGTTGTAGTGAGAAAGACTGCTAAGGTGCAAACTCTGTCTTGCTTGGAGGGCTGGGGTTCTTTTATGCTATGTTATTCCTTGTGCTCACATATTTCTCTTGTGATCTAATGCTTTTTCCGTGCTGTTTATACGAGGCACTGAAGGAATCTAGGACGAAGAGGCCTGGTGTTAAGAAGACAGTCAGCAAGAAGAAGAGCTCAGAAACATCTGCTGCAATGCCTCCAGGAAGGGTGATGGCCCCAGCTCCAGGACAAAAAAAGAGGATCCTGGAACCTGATGAACCTGCCCTTGATAGAGTCACAAGGCAGAAAGCAAAGATGGAGACTGTGACGGACCATCAGGAAAGTCTGCTGCGTATGGACTCTGAGACCTCGGTGCAAATGGGTGATGAGTTGCCGCCCATGGATGAAGGAACCACTCTCAGCATGGATGGAAGTGGCACTGTCTCCCTAGATGAAGGAGGAACCATCTGCATTGATGAAGCAGGCACTGTCCACACAGAGCTCAGCCCTGTTGCACCTTCTATTGACATGAATGCTATCATCAATGAAGAATAACAGTAGCTTGTGCTTCAATCAGGCAAGTTAACCTTTGCAATGCTATCTTTTACTAGTGCATTTTCCAAATGGAATGATCATGTATGCTTTTGTCGATTCCTGCATTTGTCGATTTCTATTCTAATTTATGAGTTCAATTTCATTTTCAGATGCAATGACTACCAAGACTAGACATAGAAAGGGCAAAGGGCTAGAGAGGATCACCAAGTCGCTTGGTAGCAAGGTGCATATCCAAATTGCCGAAGGGTTGAAGCATCCAGAGAAGCCTCTGCAGTCAGCAAAGCTTGCTTCTGAGTGTGGACTCGTTGCAAGAAGCCATCTTCCGGTTCTTCCTCACTTCAAGCTATACAAAAAAATGCTAGTCTATTGGAGAACTACATTGGGAAAGTTGTTGTAAGCTACTTGTTTCATAGTTAATGTGCTATCTATTTTCTGTTACACCTATGCATGATCACTAATATTGTTCCTACCTTGTTTGCTGTCTTGGTAGGCAAATTTTGAGATGAACACGGACTCAGAGACCATCAAGACCGCGTGCAAAGATATTCTGCATAAAAGTTCAAAGAACAGACGCCATTAGCTCAAGAAGAAGTATTTTGATACCGTAGCCGCAAATAAAGTCAGCATCAAGTCTCCGGTACCTGATGTGATGAATGGTGAATGGCAAGCTCTGGTGGAGATGTGGTCTACCCCAAGACACAAGGTTTGTCTCTGCTTTGTTTGATGCTTTATGTTCTACACATGATATGCTAGTGCTAGATCATGCTGGCAGTATGCTTTTTTGTGGGAAACCTGTGTGTCGAACAAGATGAATCGAGAAAAAGTCATGTACAATCAGAGAACTGGTTCCAGGCACTACACATCACACATTTTTGCCACTGTGAGAACTTTTCTCTAGAGACCTTACCGTTTGATCCTCATTGAATAACATTTCTGATTCTTGCTGAATAACATTTTGATTTTTGTTGAAAACATTTCAGAAAGAAGAGCGTAAGGGTGAGGAGCTGTCTGCGATTGACTTGTTTAAGGCCACCCACAACAGCAAGAAGCACGGGTTTTCAGAGCCAGTCAAGACTGCTATAGTAAGTCACTCCATGCTTTGTCCATGCCCTGTTTGATTCACAGCCAGCTTTGATGTTGTTTGATGCTTTGATGATTTGATGCTGTTTGATTCGGAGCCAGTTCCATGCTTTGATGTTGTTTGATAGTTCCATGCTTATAGTTCCATGCTGTTTAATTCACACATGCTGTGTTCCATGCTTTGATGCTATTTGTTGCATTTTTTATGACATGATGAAATTTGATCTGAATGTTAGTCAGGAAGCCATCTTAAATAGAACCACCATTCTAGGCTTAATGAAGCGATCATATTGTTCCAATTGCATGTCTCCAGGTCACTAGTCATCATCTTGTATAGATTTTGTGTGCTGGTTTGGTTACTTCAAATAATCCATTTGTGTGCTGGTTTGGTTTCTCCACTAATGCCTATCATTTTCCTCCATATGCTAGCTTGAGATGGAAGAAATGAAGGACGCGCCGGTACCAGAAGGTGAAGAGCCAAAGTCTACTGTTCGAATTGTCGAAGAAGTGTTGTTGAAATCTATCAAGCAAAGCACATTCCTCACGAATGTTGGGCTCCAGTCATCTAGGAACAACTCCCGCAAAGCAACTGCTGAAGTGTTTGCTCATGTTCGTGACCTTGAACAGAAGCTGGAGAGGTCCGAGCTTCAAGCTGAACTGGTGCAAGAAGAATTGACGGCAATCAAGATGAAGGCGGAAGAATCTGAAGCTGCACGCGACAAGGAACTTGAGCTGCTGCGCAAGAAGTCTCAAGAACAGGAAGAGAAGTTAGCCCACTTGATGGCTCTCTTTGGAGCTAAGGCAGTTTCATGGCTATGCAGTTTGAGCAGGTAGTTGCATTGCAGCCTAGTTTGATGGCTGTGAACCTCTTGTGCAGTTTGTCTTTGAGCATTTTGTTGCATTGCTGCCTGTGAAGTTATGTGATCTTATGAACCTGTGAAGTTATGTGAACCTGTGAAGTTATGATCTTGTGAACCTGTGTTTATTTTCTGTGAAGTTATGTGGATCACTTGTGCACCTGGGCCTTGCTGTTTGAACCTGGGCTTGTGGATCACTTGTGCACCTGGTCCTTTTTGTTTAAAGTTATGCAAAATGAGAACTTGGGCTCTAAAAAGGCCAAGGCCCAAACAAGAATTAGACCAAAAAGGCTATGGCCTAAAAAAAGATATGACTGTAAGAAAAAAAATTATAAAAGGTTGCATAGCAGAAAATAAAAAGGCCAAGGCCCAAATTCGAACTAGACCAAAAAGGCTGTGGCCCAAAACAATAGTGGACTATAAAAAAATTCATCAGAAAAAGGCTCCATTCCCAGAAAATAAAAGGCCAAATTACTGGGCCAGGCCCATACACATAAGCAAAATAAAGAGGAAAAAATAAATTAAACGGGCCGAATTATTGGGCTTGGCCCATGTAGACGGCTGAAATGGACCGGGCTGATTCTATTTTACGACCTTTTCATTTGGTCATAATTCTGCCACGTCAGCTTGCCACGGTGGATCTGACGTGGTGTGGTCGGATTGCTAGTGACCAAAATAATTGGTCGTAAAATCTACGACCTTTTTTTGGTCATAAACGTCTACGACCATTCCAGAAGAAAGGTCGCTATAGTAAATTAACGACCCCCAGCTTTTGACCTTATGTTTTTGGTCACAAAAAGGTCATAAATTGAAAACTCTGACCTTTCAGTGACTAATAGTGGAGGTCACTAGTTGATATATTTCTTGTAGTGCTTGTTTTTGCAGGGCATGTTGTGCTGTGATATGGTCAAGACGTGATGCTATATTTTATTGTATGAGATGATCATGTTTTGTAACCGAAGTTATCGGCAACTGGCAGGAGCCATATGGTTGTCGCTTTATTGTCGTAGAAGCAATAGATGGCGTAACGACAACGTTGCTACGACGGAGATCAAGGTGTCGCGCCGGTGACGATGGTGATCACGACAGTGCTTCGGAGATGGAGATCACAAGCACAAGATGATGATGGCCATATCATATCACTTATATTGATTGCATGTGATGTTTATCCTTTATGCATCTTATCTTGCTTTGATTGACGGTAGCATTTTAAGATGATCTCTCACTAAATTTTCAAGAAGTGCTCTCCCTGAGTATGCACCGTTGTGAAAGTTCTTCGTGCTGAGACACCACGTGATGATCGGGTGTGATAGGCTCTACGTTCAAATACAACGGGTGCAAAACAGTTGCACACTCGAAATACTCAGGTTAAACTTGATGAGCCTAGCATATACAGATATGACCTCGAAACACGGAGACCAAAAGGTCGAGCGTGAATCATATAGTAGATATGATCAACATATTGATGTTCACTGTTGAAACTACTCCATCTCACGTGATGATCGGACATGGTGTAGTTGATATGGATCACGTAATCACTTAGAGGATTAGAGGGGTGTCTATCTAAGTGGGAGTTCTTTAGTAATATGATTAATTGAACTTTAAATTTATCATGAACTTAGTCCTGGTAGTATTTTGCAAATTATGTTGTAGATCAATAGCTTGCGTTGTTGCTTTCATATGTTCCTAGAGAAAATTGTGTTGAAAGATGTTAGTAGCAATGATGCGGATTGGATCCGTGATCTGAGGTTTATCCTCATTGCTGCACAAAAGAATTATGTCCTTAATGCACCGCTAGGTGACAGACCTATTGCAGGAGCAGATGCAGACATTATGAATGTTTGGCTAGCTCAATGTGATGACTACTTGATAGTTTAGTGCACCATGCTTAATGGCTTAGAATCGGGACTTCAAAGACGTTTTGAACGCCATGGACCATATGAGATGTTCTAGGAGTTGAAGTTAATATTTCAAGCAAATACCCGAGTTGAGAGATATGAAGTCTCCAACAAGTTTTATGGCTAAAAGATGGAGGAGAATCGCTCAACTAGTAAGCATGTGCTCAGATTGTCTGGGTACTACAATCGCTTGAATTAAGTGGGAGTTAATCTTCCAGATAAGATAGTGATTAACAGAATTCTCTAGTCACCACCACCAAGTTAGTAGAACTTCATGATGAACTATAATATGCAAGGGATGATGTAAACAATTCCCAAGCTCTTCGCGATGCAAAAATCAGCGAAGGTAGAAATCAAAGAAAAACATCAAAGTGTTGATGGTGGACAAGATCACTAGTTTCAAGAAAAAGGGCAAAGGGAAAGAAAGGGGAACTTCAAGTAGAATGACAAGCAAGTTGTCAATCCCACGAAGAAGCCCAAAGCTGAACCAAATCCTGAAACTGAGTGCTTACACTGCAAAGGAAATGGTCACTGGAAACGGAAATACCATGAATATTTGGTGGATAAGGATGGCAAAGTGAACAAGGGTATATTTGATATACAGGTTATTGATGTGTACCTTACTAGTGTTTATAGTAGCCCCTGAGTATTTGATACTTGTTCGGTTGCTAAGATTAGTAACTTGAAACAAGAGTTACAGAATAAACAAAAACTAGTTGAGGGTGAAGTGACGATGTGTGTTGGAAGTGGTTCCAAGATTTATATGATCATCATCGCACACTCCCTATACTTTCGGGATTAGTGTTGAACCTAAATAAATGTTATTTGGCGTTTGCGTTGAGCATGAATATGATTTGATCATGTTTATTGCAATATGGTTATTCATTTAAAATCAGAGAATAATTGTTGTTCTGTTTAAATGAATAAAACCTTTGATGGTCATACACCCAATGAAAATAGTTTGTTGGATCTCGATCGTAATGATACACATATTCATAATATTGATGCCAAAAGATGCAAAGTTGATAATGATAGTGCAACTTATTTGTGGCACTGCCGTTTAGGGTCATATCGGTGTAAAGCGCATGAAGAAACTCCATAAAGATGGATTTTGGAATCACTTGGTTATGAATCAGTTGATGCTTGCGAACCGTGCCTTTTGGGCAAGATGACTAAAACTCTGTTCTTCGGAACAATGGAACGAGCTACTGATTTATTGGAAATAATACATACCGATGTATGCGATCCAATGAGTATTGATGCTTGTGGCGAGTATCATTATTTTCTGACCTTCACGAGATGATTTGAGCAGATATGGGTATATCTACTTAATGAAACACAAGTCTGAAACATTTGAAAAGTTCAAAGAATTTCAGAGTGAAGTGGAGAATCATCATAACAAGAAAATAATGTTTCTACGATCTGATCGTGGAGGAGAATATTTGAGTTATTAGTTTGGCCTTCATATAAAACAATGTGGAATAGTTTCAGAGCTCACGCCACATGGAACACCACAGCGTAATGGTGTGTCCGAACGTCATAACCGCACTTTATTGGATATGGTGCGATCTATGATGTATCTTACCGATTTACCACTATCGTTTTGGGGTTATGCATTAGAGATAGTTGCATTCACTTTAAAAAGGGCACCATCAAAATCCGTTGAGACGACGCCTTATGAACTGTGGTTTGGCAAGAAACCAAAGTTGTCGTTTCTTAAATTTTGGGGCTGCGATGCTTATGTGAAAAAGTTTCAACCTGATAAGCTCGAACCCAAATCGGAGAAGTGCGTCTTCATAGAATACCCAAAGGTAACTATTGGGTACACCTTCTATCACATATCCGAAGGCAAGTTATTCGTTGCTAAGATGGATCATTTCTAGAGAAGAAGTTTCTCTCGAAAGAAGTGAGTGGGAGGAAAGTAGAACTTGATGAGGTAATTGTACCTTCTCCCTTATTGGAAAGTAGTTCATCACAGAAATCAGTTCCAGTGATTCCTACACCAATTAGTGAGGAAGTTAATGATGATGATCATGAAACTTCAGATCAAGTTGCTACCAAACCTCATAGGTCTTCCAGAGTAAGATCCGCACCAGAGTGGTACGATAATCATGTTCTAGAAGTCATGTTACTAGACCATGATGAACCTATGAACTATGAGGAAGCGATGATGAGCCCAGATTCCGCGAAATGGCTTGAGGCCATAAAATCTGAGATATAATCCATGTATGAGAACAAAGTATGGACTTTTGATTGACTTGCTCGATGATCAGCAAGCCATGTTAAATAAATGGATCTTCAAGAGGAAGACGGACATTGATAGCAGTGTTACTATCTACTAAGCTCGACTTGTTGCGAAAGGTTTTCGACAAGTTCAAGGTGTTGAATACGATGAGATTTTCTCACTCGCATCGATGCTTAAGTCTGTCTGAATCATGTTAGCAATTGTCACATTTTATGAAATCTGGCAAATGGATTTCAAAGTTGCATTCCTTAATGGATTTTTTAAAGAAGAGTTGTATATGATGCAACCAGAAGGTTTTGTTAATCCTAAAGGTGCTAACAAAATGTGCAAGCTCCAGCGATCCATCAATGGACTGGTGCAAGCATCTTGGAGTTGGAATATACGCTTTGATGAGTTGATCAAAGCATATGGTTTTATACAGACTTTTGGAAAGGCCTGTATTTACAAGAAAGTGAGTTGGAGCACTACAGCCTTTCTGATAAGTATATGTGAATGACACATTATTAATTGGAAATGATGTAGAATTTTCTGGAAAGCATAAAGGAGTGTTTGAAAGGAGTTTTTCAAAGAAAGACCTCGGTGAAGCTGCTTACACATTGAGCATCAAGATCTATATAGATAGATCAAAATGCTTGATAAAGATTTTTTCAATGAGTACATACCTTGTCAAGATTTTGAAATAGTTCAAAATGGAACAGTCAAAGAAAGAGTTCTTGCCTGTGTTGCAAAGGTGTGAAATTGAGTAAGACTCAAATCCCGACCACGGCAGAAAATAGAAAAGAGAATGAAAGTCATTCCCTATGCCTCAGTCATAGGTTCTATAAAGTATGCTATGTACCAGACCTATTGTATACCTTGCTCTGAATTTGGCAAGAGAGTACAATAGTGATCTAGAATTAGATCACTGGACATTGGTCAAAATTATCCTTAGAGAAATAAGGAGATGTTTCTCGATTATGGAGGTGATAAAAGAGCCCGTCGTAAAAAGTTACAACGATGCAAGCTTTTACACCAATCCAGATGACTCTAAGTCTCAATCTGGATACATATTGAAAGTGGGAGCAATCAGCTAGAGTAGCTCCGTGCAGAGCATTATGGACATAGAATATTTGCAAAATACATACGGCTCTGAATATGACAGACCCGTTGACTAAACTTCTCTCACAAGCAAAACATGATCATACCTTAGTACTCTTTGGGTGTTAATCACATAACGATGTGAACTAGATTATTGACTCTAGTAAACCCTTTGGGTGTTGGTAACATGACGATGTGAACTATGGGTGTTAATCATATACAGATATGAATATTGATGTTAAATCACATGATGATGTGAACTAGATTATTGACTCTAGTGCAAGTGGGAGACTGAAGGAAATATGCCCTAGAGGCAATAATAAAGTTATTATTTATTTCCTTATATCATGATAAATGTTTATTATTCATGCTACAATTGTATTAACCGGAAACATAATACATGTGTGAATACATAGACAAACATAGTGTCACTAGTATGCCTCTACTTGACTAGCTCATTAATCAAAGATGGTTAAGTTTCCTAACCATAGACATGAGTTGTCATTTGATTAATGGGATCACATCATTAGAAGAATGATGTGATTGACTTGACCCATTCCGTTAGCTTAGCACTTGATCGTTTAGTATGTTGTTATTGCTTTCTTCATGACTTATACATGTTCCTATGATTATGAGATTATGCAACTGCCCTTTACCGGAAGAACACTTTGTGTGCTACCAAATATCACAACGTAACTGGGTGATTATAAAGGAGCTCTACAGGTGTCTCCGAAGGTACATGTTGGGTTGGCGTTTTCGAGATTAGGATTTTTCACTCCGATTGTCGGAGAGGTATCTCTGGGCCCTCTCGGTAATGCACATCACTTAAGCCTTGCAAGCGTTGCAACTAATGAGTTAGTTGTGAGATGATGTATTACGGAACGAGTAAAGAGACTTGCCGGTAACGAGATTGAACTAGGTATTGAGATACCGACGATCGAATCTCGGGCAAGTAACATACCGATAACAAAGGGAACAACGTATGTTGTTATGCGATTTGACCGATAAAGATCTTCGTAGAATATGTAGGAGCCAATATGAGCATCCAGGTTCCGCTATTGGTTATTGACCGGAAATGTGTCTCGGTCATGATTGTTCTCGAACCCGTAGGGTCCGCACGCTTAAGGTTTCGATGACAGTTATATTATGA
The DNA here is from genome assembly GCF_018294505.1 of Triticum aestivum. Classification (NCBI taxonomy): domain Eukaryota; kingdom Viridiplantae; phylum Streptophyta; class Magnoliopsida; order Poales; family Poaceae; genus Triticum; species Triticum aestivum. Next base: position 49,236,003 of record NC_057813.1, read on the forward strand.
GTTTATGAGTTTTGATGTACCGAAGGAGTTCGGAGTCCCGGATGAGATCGGGGGTATGACGAGGAGTCTCGAAATGGTCGAGACATAAAGATCGATATATTGGACGACTATATTCGGAGTTCGGAAAGGTTACGAGTGATTCGGGTATTTTTCGGAGTACCGGAGAGTTACGGAATTCGCCCGGGAGTATATGGGCCTTATTGGGCTTTAGGGGAAAGAGAGAGGAGAGGCTGGGCGCCCCCCCCCCCCCAAGGCCTAGTCCGAATTGGACTAGGGGGAGGGGATGCGCCCCCTCCTTCCTTCTCTTCTCTTCCCCCTTTCCTTGACTCCTACTCCTACTACTTGGAAGGGGGGGAATCCTACTCCCGGTGGGAGTAGGACTCCTCCTTGGCGCGCCCTCCTTGGCCGGCCGCCCCCTCCCCCTTGGCTCCTTTATATACGGGGGCAGGGGCACCTCTAGACACACAAGTTGATCTTCATGATCGTTCCTTAGCCGTGTGTGGTGCCCCCCTCCACCATATTCCACCTTGGTCATATCGTTGCGGTGCTTAGGCGAAGCCCTGCATCGGTAGAACATCATCGTTGTCACCACGCCGTCGTGCTGACGGAACTCATCCCCGACACCCTGCTGGATCGGAGTCCTGGGATCGTCATCGAGCTGAACGTGTGCTGAACACGGAGGTGCCGTACGTTCGATGCTTGGATCGGTCGGATCGTGAAGACGTACGACTACATCAACCGCGTTGTCATAACGCTTCCACTTTTGGTCTACGAGGGTACGTGGACACACTCTCCCCTCTCATTGCTATGGATCACCATGATCTTGCGTGTGCGTAGGAAATTTTTTGAAATTACTACGTTCCCAACACAATTGGCATCAAGAGAATTTATAGGAAAATCATTGAAATCATGCTTTTTATTCAAGGAGTTATCGTGAATCTCTTCATAAATTTCTTCATCATAATTTTTAGATTCACAATTTTTTAGCAAAGCTTCATAAAGATAATCTAGTGCACAAAACTCACTAGCAATTGATTCATCATAATTGGATCTCTTAAAAAGATTAGCAAGTGAATGACCATCCATAGATCTTAGGTTCTCTGTTTAGCAATAAATAAACAACTATTCCAACAAAACGAGCAAATGAGCCAAGTAAGACATCAAAGCAAAAAGATGAACAGAAGAAGGGCGAATAAAACAGCAAGGGTGAAGTGGGGGAGAAGAAAACAAGAGGCAAATGGCAAATAATGTAAATGCGAGGGATATGAGTTTGTGATGTGTACTTGGTATGTCTTGACTTGAGCGAAGACCTCCCCGGCAACGGCGCCAGAAATCGCATGTTGTCGGGAGGTCGAATCTTGACTTGACTTGGTGGAAGCCTCCCCGGCAACGGCGCCAGAAGTCCTTCTTGCTACTGCCTTGAGCTTGCGTTGGTTTTCCTTGAACAGGAAAAGGTGATGCAGCAATAGTAGCGTAAGTATTTCCCTCAGTTTTTGAGAACCAAGGTATCAATCCAGTAGGAGGCTCCTCAAAAGTCACACGCACCTACACAAATAAATAAAGAACTCGCAACCAACGCGATAAAGGGGTTGTCAATCCCTTCACGGCCACTTGCAAAAGTGAGATCTGATAGAGATAGTATGATAAGATAAATATATTTTTGGTATTTTATAATATAGATTGGAAAACTAAAGATGCAAATAAAAGTAGATTGAAAGCTTATATGATAAAAGATAGACCCGGGGGACATAGGTTTCACTAGAGGCTTCTCTCAAGATAACATAAGTATTACGGTGGATGAACAAATTACTGTCAAGCAATTGATAGAAAAGCGAATAATTATGAGATTATCTAGGCATGATCATGTATATAGGCATCACGTCCGCTACAAGTAGACCGACTCCTGCCTGCATCTACTACTATTACTCCACACATCGACCGCTATCCAGCATGCATCTAGAGTATTAAGTTCATAAGAACAGAGTAACGCATTAAGAAAGATGACATGACGTAGAGGGATAAACTCAAGCAATATGATATAAACCCCATCTTTTTATCCTCGATGGCAACAATACCGTACGTGCCTTGCTGCCCCTGTTGTCACTGGGAAAGTGTTGGGGAACGTAGTAATTTCAAAAAAATTCCTATGCACACGCAAGATCATGGTGATGCATAGCAACGAGAGGGGAGAGTGTTGTCTACGTACGCTCGTAGACCCAAAGCGGAAGAGTTAGAACAACGCGGTTGATGTAGTCATACGTCTTCACGGCCCGACCGATCAAGCACCGAAACTACGGCACCTCTGAGTTCTAGCACAGGTTCAGCTCGATGATGTCCCTCGAACTCCGATCCAGCCGAGTGTCGAGGGAGAGTTCCGTCAGCACGACGGCGTGGTGACGATCTTGATGTTCTACTGTCACAGGGCTTCGCCTAAGCACCCCTATGATATTATCGAGGTGGACTATGGTGGAGGGGGGCACCGCACACGGCTAAGAGATCCAAAGGATCAATTGTTGTTGTGTCTAGAGGTGCCCCCCTGCCCCCGTATATAAAGGAGCAAGGGGGATGGGGTGGCCGGCCTAGGAGGGGGCGCGCCATGGGGAGTCCTACTCCCACCGGGAGTAGGATTCCCCCCTTCCAAGTAGTAGGAGTAGGAGTCAAGGAAAGGGGGAAGAGAAGAGAAGGAAGGAGGGGGCGCAGCCCCTCCCCCTAGTCCAATTCAGACTAGGCCTTGGGGGGGGGGCAGCCTCTCCTCTCTCTTTCCCTTAAAGCCCAATAAGGCCCATATACTCCACGGCGAATTCCCGTAACTCTCCGGTACTCCGAAAAATACCCGAATCACTCAGAACCTTTCTGAACTCCGAATATAGTCGTCCAATAAATCGATCTTTACGTATCAGAAATTTCGAGACTCCTCGTCATGTGCCCGATCTCATCCGGGACTCCGAACTCCTTTGGTACATCAAAACTCATAAACACATAATTTAACTGTCCTCGAAACCTTAAGCGTGCGGACCCTAGGGGTCGAGAACAATGTAGACATGACCGAGACACGTCTCCGGTCAATAACCAATAGCGGAACCTGGATGCTCATATTGGTTCCCACATATTCTACGAAGATCTTTATCGGTCAGACCGCATAACAACATACGTTGTTCCCTTTGTCATCGGTATGTTACTTGCCCGAGATTCGACCATCGGTATCACAATACCTAGTTCAATCTCGTTACCGGCAAGTCTCTTTACTCATTCCGTAATACATCATCCCGCAACTAACTCATTAGTTACAATACTTACAAGGCTTATAGTGATGTGCATTACCGAGTGGGCCCAGAGATACCTCTCCGACAATCGGAGTGACAAATCCTAATCTCGAAATACGCCAATCCAACAAGTACCTTTGGAGATACCTGTAGAGCACCTTTATAATCACCCAGTTACGTTGTGATGTTTGGTAGCACACAAAGTGTTCCTCCGGTAAACGGGAGTTGCATAATCTCATGGTCATAGGAACATGTATAAGTCATGAAGAATGCAATAGCAATATACTAAACGATCGGGTTCTATGCTAACGGAATGGGTCAAGTCAATCACATCATTCTCCTAATGATGTGATCCCGTTAATCAAATGACAACTCTTTGTCCATGGCTAGGAAACATAACCATCTTTGATTAATGAGCTAGTCAAGTAGAGGCATACTAGTGACACTCTGTTTGTCTATGTATTCACACATGTATTATGTTTCCGGTTAATACAATTCTAGCATGAATAATAAACATTTATCATGATATAAGGAAATAAATAATAACTTTATCATTGCCTCTAGGGCATATTTCCTTCAGAAAGGACACCGCAAGACTGAACCCAAAGCTAAGCACTTCTCCCATTGCAAGAAAGATCAATCTACTAGGCCAAATCAAACTGATAATTCGAAGAGACTTGCAAAGATAACTCAATCATACATAAAATAATTCAGAGGAGATTCAAATATTTCTCATAGATAAACTTGACCATAAACCCTCAATTCATCGGATCTCGACAAACACACTGCAAAAAGAGTTACATCAAATAGATCTCCACAAGAGAGGGCGAGAACATGATATTGAGATCCAAAAAGAGAGAAGAAGCCATCTAGCTAATAACTATGGACCCGAAGGTCTGTGGTAAACTACTCACAACTCATGATGTTGATGTAGAAGCCCTCCATGGTCGATTCCCCCTCCGGCAGAGCACTGGCGAAGGCTCCAAGATGGGATCTCGGATAAAGAAGGTTATGACGGTGGAAATTGTATTTCGGTGGCTCCCTGGATGTTTTCAGGGTACGTGGGTACATATATGAGGAAGAAGTATGTCGGTGGCCGCCCAAGGGGCCCACGAGACAGGGGCGCGCCCTGTAGTGGTGGGCGCGCCCTCCACCCTCGTGGCCGCCTTGGCTGCTTCTTGACTTGCACTCCAAGTCCTCTGGATCACATTTGTTCCAAAAAGATTGCTCCCAGAGGTTTCATTCCGTTTGCTCTCCATTTGATATTCCTTTTCTTCGAAATACTGAAATAGGCAAAAAAACAGCAATACGGGTTGGGCCTCCAGTTAGTAGGTTAGTCCCAAAAATGATATAAATGTGTAAAATAAAGCCCATAAACATCCAAAACGAGTAATATAATACTCCCTCCATTCCTAAATATAGGGTGTATAGTTTTTGGCACGGAAATTAAAGAACACACATGGAGGAAAAATTTCACAAATTTTGGGCGAGATGAAACCTGACTAATTGACATGAGAAAATGGAGGAGCTTGTGTGATATAAGAAAATGTAACCAAATCCCCAAAAAAATTATCCAAACGAGTTGTGCAACACAATACACCTTATATTTTGGATTTTTTTTCTCAAAAATCTATACACCTTACATCAAGGAACGGAGGTAGTAGCATGGAACAATCAAAAATTATAGATACGTTGGAGACGTATCAGACGGCGACGAAGGGGGCAGGGCAGGGCGATGGCGACTATGGGGGCGGGCCGGGGCGACGCGCGTTGGGGCTGGGCCGGGGCGGCGCGCGTCGGGGCAGGGCGGCAAGCAGCGACGGTGTCAGGCGAGGGCAACGGCGTCGGGGCAGGCGGCGAGCGGTGAGGGCATCGGGCAAGGGCGCGGGTGACGGCGTCGGGGTAGTGGTCGGCAGCGACGGTGACGAGGAGCAGCGTGGGGGCGTCGGGGCGGAGAAGAAGTGATTTTTGCAAAAATTGTTAAGTGTTGCCTATATAGCAAAGGCTTTGGTCCCGGTTCGTGGCACCAACCGGGACCAATGCCACCCTTTAGTCCCGGTTGGTACCACCAACCGGGACCAAATGTCTCTTTTCAGCAGCCCAAAGGGCGGGAAGCAGAGGCCTTTGGTCCTGGTTGGTGGCACCAACCGGGACTAAAGGGGGGCATTGGTACTGGTTGGTGCTACGAACCGGTACCAATGAGCCCCTTTAGTCCCGGTTGGTGCCACCAACCGGGACCAAAGGCCTTGCACAGCGGCTTGATGGTGGGAGTTTAGTCCCACCTCGCTAGTTGAGAGGGGCGCGCAGTGGTTTATAAGCCCCACTGCCGCACCCCTCTCGAGCTTCTCTCCATTGCGGCTTATGGGCCTAATTCTGACTGCTATGCCTGATGGGCCTACTGGGCCTTCTGCGGACCTGGATCCTGGCCCATGGATGGGTTTCTAGTCGTATTCAAGCCGTGGTGGCCCAGTAGGTGGCAATTTCTTTATTTTTTCCCAGTTTTTTGTTTTCTTTTTTGCTTTATTTATTTTGTTTTGTTTCTACTTACAACAAAATACTTATTTATTTAATTATATTTTGTTTATAATAACTTATTTATTTTATTTTCTGATAATTCTTTTTGCTATAAAAGTTTCTAACAAAAAAAGTTCTTTGTGAAAATTCTTTTTGCTTTTATTGATTTTGAATAGAAAATACTTTGATAATTTTAGTTGCATCAATTTTATATAATTTTAGTTTCAATAATACTAGAGGTTGCTTATAATGTTTTGAACAGAAAATACTTTGATAATTTTAGTTTCATAAATTTTATTTATGTTATTAAAGTTTATTTTGTTTTGTTTCTGACATCATTTGTTGCTTTCAACCCTTTCAAAGCCACATCATCAATTTTCAACCCTTTCTGACTTCATTTTTATTTTTCATGCATTTACTAATTATTTTGAGCTATATGACCATGAAATTGAAAATCATTTGAAATGAACTCTGAAAAGGTTCCAAATTGGCATGGTATCATCATTTCACCCACGTAGCATGTGCAAGAAAGTAGAGAGGGTTACGGCAAAAACTGGATGCACTTCGTGTACAAAACGGACAATCTCTTTCGAAGTATCAGGGTTTCATACGGAAACTCGTCTGTTACAAAGGGATTTCATTTTTTGAACTTACTTGAACTCCATAGTTTCTCTGTGTTCAAAATACACCATTCAAAGCCACATCATCAATTTTCAACCCTTTCTGACTTCATTTGTTATTTTTCATGCATTTATTGATTATTTTGAGCTATAAGACCATGAAATTGAAAAGCATTTGAAATAAACTCTGAAAAGGTTCCAAGTTGGCATGGTATCATCATTTCACCCACATAGAATGTGTAAGAAAGTAGCGAGGGTTACGGGAAAAACTGGATGTACAAAGCGGACAATCTCTTTCGAAGTATCAGAGTTTCATACGGAAACTCGTCTATTAGAAAGGGATTTCATTTTTTTGAACTTATTTGAACTCCATAGTTTTTCTGTGTTCAAAATGCACCATTCAAAGCCACATCATCAATTTACAACCCTTTCTGACTTCATTTGTTATTTTGCATGCATTTACTGACTATTTTGAGCTATAAGACAATGAAATTGAAAAGCATTTGAAATGAACTCTGAAAAGGTTCCAAGTTGGCATGGTATCATCATTTCAGCCACATAGCATGTGCGAGAAAGTAGAGAGGGTTACGGCAAAAACTGGATGCACTTCGTGTACAAAACGGACAATCTCTTTCGAAGTATCAAGGTTTCATACGGAAACTCGTCTGTTACAAAGGGATTTCATTTTTTTGAACTTATTTGAACTCCATAGTTTTTCTGTGTTCAAAATGCACCATTCAAAGCCACATCATCAATTTACAACCCTTTCTGACTTCATTTGTTATTTTTCATGCATTTACTGATTATTTTGAGCTATAATGCCATGAAATTGAAAAGCATTTGAAATGAACTCTGAAAAGGTTCCAAGTTGGCATGGTATCATCATTTCACCCACATAGCATATGCAAGAAAGTAGAGAGGGTTACGGCAGAAAATGGATGCACTTCGTGTACAAAACGGACAATCTCTTTCGAAGTATCAGTGTTTCATATGGAAACTCGTCTTTTACAAAGGGATTTCAATTTTTTGAACTTATTTGAACTCCATAGTTTTTCTGTGTTCAAAATGCACCATTCAAAGCCACATCATCAATTTTCAACCCTTTCTGACTTCATTTGTTATTTTTCATGCATTTACTGATTATTTTGAGCTATAAGACCATGAAATTGAAAAGCATTTGAAATAAACTCTGAAAAGGTTCAAAGTTAGCATGGTATCATCATTTCACCCACATAGAATGTGCAAGAAAATAGAGAGGGTTACGGGAAAAACTGGATGTACAAAACGGACAATCTCTTTCGAAGTATAAGGGTTTCGTACGGAAACTCGTCTGTTACAAAGGGATTTCATTTTTTTGAACTTATTTGAACTCCATAGTTTTTCTGTGTTCCAAATGCACCATTCAAAGCCACATCATCAACTTATAACCCATTCTGACTTCATTTGTTATTTTTCATGCATTTACTGATTATTTTAAGCTATAAGACCATGAAATTGAAAAGCATTTGAAATGAACTCTGAAAAGGTTCCTAGTTGGCATGGTATCATCATTTCACCCACATAGCATGTGCGAGAAAGTATAGAGGGTTACGGAAAAAACTGGATGCACTTCATGTACAAAACGGACAATCTCTTCTGAAGTATCAGGGTTTCATACGGAAACTCGTCTGTTACAGAGGTATTTCAATTTTTTGAACTTATTTGAACTCCATAGTTTTTCTGTGTTCAAAATGCACCATTCAAAGCCACATCATCAATTTTCAACCCTTTCTGACTTCATTTGTTATTTTTCATGCATTTACTGATTATTTTGAGTTATAAGACCATGAAATTGAAAAGCATTTGAAATAAACTCTGAAAAGGTTCCAAGTTTGCATGGTATCATCATTTCACCCACATAGCATGTGCAAGAAAGTAGAGAGGGTTACGGCAAAAACTGGATCTACAAAATGGACAATCTCTTTCGAAGTATCAGGGTTTCATATGGAAACTCTTCTGTTACAAAGGGATTTCATTTTCTTTTTGAACTTATTTGAACTCCATAGTTTTTCTGTGTGCAAAATGCACCATTCAAAGTCACATCATCAATTTACAACCCTTTCTGACTTCATTTGTTATTTTTCATGCATTTACTGATTATTTTGAGCTATAAGACCATGAAATTGAAAAGCATTTGAAATGAACTCTGAAAAGGTTCCAAGTTAGCATGGTATCATCATTTCACCCACATAGCATGTGCGAGAAAGTAGAGAGGGTTACGGAAAAAACTGGATGCACTTCGTGTACAAAACGGACAATCTCTTTCGAAGTATCAGGGTTTCATACGGAAACTCGTCTGCTACAAAGGGATTTCATTTTTTTAACTTATTTGAACACCATAGTTTTTCTGTGTTCAAAATGCACCATTCAAGGCCACATCATCAATTTACAACCCTTTCTGACTTCATTTGTTATTTTTCATGCATTTACTAATTATTTTGAGCTATAAGACCATGAAATTGAAAAGCATTTGAAATGAACTCTGAAAAGGATCCAAGTTGGCATGGTATCATCATTTCACCCACATATCATGTGCGAGAAAGTAGAGAGGATTACAGAAAAAACTGGATGCACTTCGTGTACAAAACGGACAATCTCTTTCGAAGTATCAAGGTTTCATACGGAAACTCGTCTGTTACAAAGGGATTTCATTTTTTTGAACTTATTTGAACTCCATAGTTTTTCTGTGTTCAAAATGCACCATTCAAAGCCACATCATCAATTTACAACCCTTTCTGACTTCATTTGTTATTTTTCATGCATTTACTGATTATTTTGAGCTATAAGACCATGAAATTGAAAAGCATTTGAAATGAACTCTGAAAAGGTTCCAAGTTAGCATGGTATCATCATTTCACCCACATAGCATGTGCGAGAAATTAGAGAGGGTTACGGAAAAAGCTGGATGCACTTCGTGTACAAAACGGACAATCTCTTTCGAAGTATCAGGGTTTCATACGGAAACTCGTCTGGTACAAAGGGATTTCATTTTTTGAACTTATTTGAACACCATAGTTTTTCTGTGTTCAAAATGCACCATTCAAAGCCACATCATCAATTTACAACCCTTTCTGACTTCATTTGTTACTTTTCATGCATTTACTGATTAGTTTGAGTTATAAGACCATGAAATTGAAAAGCATTTGAAATGAACTCTGAAAAGGTTCCAAGTTGGCATGGTATCATCATTTCACCCACATAGCATGTACGAGAAAGTAGAGAGGGTTGCGGCAAAAACTGGATGGACTTCGTGTACAAAACGGACAATCTCTTTCGAAGTATCAAGGTTTCATACGGAAACTCGTCTGTTACAAAGGGATTTCATTTTTTGAACGTATTTGAACTCCTTAGTTTTTCTGTGTTCAAAATGCACCATTCAAAGCCACATCATAAATTTACCACCCTTTCTGACTTCATTTGTTTTTTTTCATGCATTTACTGATTATTTTGAGCCATAAGACCATGAAATTGAAAAGCATTTGAAATGAACTCTGAAAAGGTTCCAAGTTGGCATGGTATCATCATTTCACCCACATAGTATGGGCGAGAAAGTAGTGAGGGTTACGGCAAAAACTGGATGCACTTCATGTACAAAACGGACAGTCTCTTTCGAAGTATCAGGGTTTCATACGGAAACTCGTCTGTTACAAAGGGATTTCATTTTTTTGAACTTATTTGAACTCCATAGTTTTTCTGTGTTCAAAATGCACCATTCAAAGCCATATCATCAATTTTCAACCCTTTCTGACTTGATTTGTTATTTTTCATGCATTTACTGATTATTTTCAGCTATAAGATCATGAAATTGAAAAGCATTTGAAATAAACTCTTAAAAGGTTCCAAGTTGGCATGGCATCATCATTTCACCCACATATCATGTGCGAGAAAGTGGAGAGGGTCACGGCAAAAACTGGATGCACTTCGTGTACAAAACGGACAATCACTTTCGAAGTATGAGGGTTTCATACGGAAATTCATCTATTACAAAGGGATTTCATTTTTTTTAACTTATTTGGACTCCATAGTTTTTCTGTGTTCAAAATGCACCATTCAAAGCCACGTCATCAATTTTCAACCCTTTCTGACTTCATTTGTTAGTTTTCATGCATTTACTAATTATTTTGAGCTATAAGACCATGAAATTGAAAAGCATTTGAAATGAACTCTGAAAAGGTTCCATGTTGGCATGGTATCATCATTTCACCCACATAGCATGTGCGAGAAAGTAGAGAGGGTTAGGGAAAAAACTGGATGCACTTCGTGTACAAAACGGACAATCTCTTTCGAAGTATCAAGGTTTCATACGGAAACTCGTCTGTTACAAAGGGATTTCGTTTTTTTGAACATATTTGAACTCCATAGTTTTTTTATGTTCAAAATGTACCATTCAAAGCCACATCATCAATTTACAACCCTCTCATGAATAGATAAGTGACCAAATTAATAGAAGTTGATCATCACATTAAAACCAAAGTACATACATAGTTCTCATTGAACAACATACAGCTCTCCAGAGCATCTAATTAAACCATACATTGAAGTTATGTGAAACATTTCAATGCAACAACAAATGCGATCATAATCGCAACCAAGGTAACAACTGATCCAACTGCATAATGATACCAAGCCTCAGTATGAGTGGCATATTTTCTAATCTTTTTAATCTTTTACCGCATTGAATCCATCTTGATCTTGTGATCATCGACGACATCCGCAACATGCAACTCCAATATCATCTTCTCCTCCTCGATTTTTTTTCCTTCAAGTAATTATTTTCTTCTTCAACTAAATTTAACCTCTCGACAATAGGGTCGGTTGGAATTTCCGGTTCAACAACCTCCTAGATAAATAAAATCTATGTCACGTTGGTCGGCATAATTGTCATAAACAATAAATGAACCAAATAGTTATCAAAATATAATATATACCACATATGAATCATAGACAGGACGAGGGCCGACGGGGGCAGATACCAAAACCATCGCACTATATAATAACAAGGAATAATAAAAGTAAGAAAATTAGACAAGTATCTATCTGAAGTAAGAATTTTTTCTTTCGGAAAGAAGATAAGAACAAGAGGCTCACCACGGTGGTGCTGGCGACGAGATCGGCGCGGGCGGTCGACGGCGGTGAAGATGGGGACGGGGCGTGACAGACCGCTAAATCTAGACAAATCTCAGGGAAAATGGAGCTCGGAGGTCGAGTTTCGAGAGGAGAAAGATTAACTAGTGTGGCTCGGACATTTCATCGAACACCTCATGTGCATAGGAGGTGAGCTAGAGCACCCAAATGCCCTCCCTCGCCGGCCAGAAAAAACAGAGTGCTCTGCCGCAGCGATGGGTATATATAGGCAAATTATTTGTCCCGGTCCATGGCATAAACCGGGACTAAAGCCCCCCTTCTATACTGGTTCAAGGCACGAACCGGTACCAATGGATGTGGGCCAGTAGCTCGGCCCATTGGTCCCGGTTCATGCCTAGAACCGGGACAAATGGGTCCAGACGAACCGGGACCAATGCCCACGAGGCCCCGGCCGGCCCCCTGTGCTCATGAACCGGGTCTAATGCCCCCCATGGGTCCCGGTTCGTGAAGAACCGGGACTAATGGGCTGGCCAAGCCCGAACCAAAGCCCTGTTTTCTACTAGTGTATGATGGATGTATTACTGAGCCTCGAGGGCGAGTATATATTGAGTACAAGACTTAGGGGGCAAGACGCCTCTCCTGGAGATAAGGTAGAAGACGGATTGCAAATCCTGAACTACCAAATACAATTGTCCCAGATATATCTCTAACATCCCCCCGCAGTCGTAGTGGTAGAGTTGTGAACAACAGGAGCGTTGCGGACGGTCAGACTGGAGAGAATAGCAGCTGACGGGCTAACATCCCCCAGCAGTCGCAGCGGGAGCATCGCGGAGGGTGTCGCGTTGCGGGCGTGTTGATTGTAGAGGAAGCCGACGAGTTGCTCAAGCGGATGATAACCCTTTGTGCCGATGTCGATGTAGCCGAGAGCATAGGGTCATGTAGTCGTGGTCGAGGTAGTTGTGCAAAGAACGCCGTGGTCGATATTGAGTCGGAGTAGCCGATGTCGAGGGAGTCGCCATAAAGCCGAGGGCGCAAGGAGGCGCCAAGTTAATCAAGGGCGTAGTGGTGCCGAGGTAGTGGTGCGCCGGACGGAGGATGGTGTTCACGAGGTGTTGCACTGGGTGTGCCAAACCCACGGACACGTCATCGACGAAGGCACACGTCGGTGTTGCCACCACCGGGCATGCGAAGACGGACGAAGACGAAGTTGACAAAGCACCGCACCAGACTTGCTAGGCCCAGGGACACGTCGTGGATGAAGGCATGCATCGGTATTGCCAGCACCGGGCATGCGTAGGCGAGGGACCTGCACGAGCTGTACGCCATGTCAAAGAAGTCGGAGGGGCCAGCAGAGAAGAACTCGACGATGATTGCGGCATCCATCGGCGTGGGGCCGATGTCACCAACGGTGGTCGGGGTAGATGACGGCGACGCTGGCAACGAGTTGGTGCTTGGATGAAGACGAAGGGGGTGGACGGTCGCCGGCGGCGGCTACAGAGGTAGCAGCAGCGGCGGCCGAAGAAGAGCGGCAGCGGCGGCTAGGTTAGTAGTGTGGCGGCGGTGCTCGAAGTAGGCGAGGAACTCGACAGTGTGACAAAGACCGGCGCGGACGGTGATGTTCCCACACCCAGGGAGATGGCGCGGCGCATACCACGGGAGGTCGATGCACCGTGACGGCGGAGTGGACGACGGGCCGCGGCACCACGGCCCGAAGGGGCGACACGATGGTAGCAGGCGGGTCGAGGCAACGACGGAAGACCTCGGGGCAGTTGGGGGGGCACGCCGCGGCGCTATAGCCCGAAGGGGCGGTGCAGCGGCGAAGCGTGGGTCGGTGCAACTGCGAGGACGGCCTCGAGGTGGCGGCGGGGACCGCATATCGCGGCACTATGGCCTGGAGGAGTGACGCAACGGCGACGCGTGAGCTGATGAAGACGCGAGGAGAACCATGGGGCGGCGGCACTGCGGCCCGATGGGGCGACACAGTGGCAGCCCGATGCTCGATCGATGGAGGAGCGCTGAACTCGAGGACGTTCTTCATGGGACATGTGGAGGCGCGCGCAACCAACAGGCCAGGTCGGTCGCGCGGCATAGATGAGGTGGATCGCGGCGGCGAGCGGGTGATCAAGCCGATCGTGCGCGACGTCGGTGACGCCACTCGATGGAGGCGGGGTGGTGGTGGAGTCCGAGATGAGGCCGGCGATGACGGACGGCGTGCGGACAAGCGCGTCAGCACCGGTACCCGGGCCGCAAAAACAGCGCCGGTGCCTGGGCAGCGAGGCCCGAGCGACCAACGTAGCAGCGGCGCCCGAGCTGAGGCAGCCAACGAGCCTAACGCCGCCAGGGACGAGGCCAGCGAGGCAGACCACAGGGCCGCCGTGCGGACACGGCGAAGGCAGGTGGCGTGGATCGATGGGCGGGCCGGCGCGTGATCGACGGCTATGATGGGCCACCGCATGGCGCAAGACCGCTGGGTCGGGGTGATGCAGGGGTCCCGGTCGGAGCAGGGTGGTGACGGCTGACGTGGATTGATGAGCGGGCCGGCGCGTGGACGACGACCATGAGGGGCCGCCTGTCGTGCGAGGCCGCCGTGTCAGTGAAGAAGCATGTGGTCGCGCCGGTGTCGGAGTAGAGGCGCACGAGGGTCGACGGCGGCGGCGGGTGACACAAACCAATCAAGTATAGATCGGAAAACCAAAAAAACACCAATCAAGATGGCCGACGGGAGAGAGAAAAACATGGAGCAAAGGGCTCATGAAAAAGACTCTCTAGGACAGCCGGTCAACACGACCGGCGGACGAACCCTATGTATGGGCGGCGTGGCCCCCGGTTGCAGTCATGGAGGCCGATCGCCCCAGGGGCGGCGCACGGGGCGAAAGCGATGGGCGGCGGCTAGGGTTTCGACCAGTTAGGCTGATACCATGTTAGAAGGGAGAGAGGGATTGGCGGAATATGATGGATGTATTATTGAGCCTCGAGGGCGAGTATATATTGAGTACAAGACTTGGAGGGCAAGACGCCTCTCCTAGAGATAAGGTAGAAGACGGATTACAAATCCTAGACTACCAAATACATGTATCCCAAATATATCTCTAACATGACTAAATGAGCTGTCAATGGCGAATGTTGTGACTGGTGAGACAACGTGGTACGTATGAAGAGGGCAGATGTTGTGATCGGTGAGACGGCATGCTGCAACCAGCAATGACGAATGCTGCAACGGGTAGGAACATATGTTGCAACCGTGTGACACAATGCTGCGAGGTCTATTGAACAGTGCTCAGGCCAGCACAAAACTCCATGCAAATATTCAACGGTTGAAAAGTCGACTGAGACTTGGTTAAATCTCAGTCCATTGAATTTTAGCAAGCCCGCAGTAAAAAAGCATTTCTCAGAGTGGAACACACACAAGTGAGTGCGCACAGATGTTGCGCGGATCCCCTTGCTTGTCCTTTCTAAACTTTCAAAACAATACATTGTTGAAGGTTCTTTTAAACCAAAAAGTGTTGGATACATGGATCTTGTTGATATAGGATGAACTATACGATACCGTATGAAACAAGAAGAAAGCCGTGAAACTATATTTTAATTCTAAAGATACACTTTTTGTTTGGTTACACTTTTCTTTTAGTGATACACAACGAAACATTATGATACACCTCGAAACACACACACACACACACACACACAAGACAAAACCTTATGTAAGAACAAAACGAACTTAGAAAAACTAAAAATAGCATGGTCTCGGTCGTTACAGGATGTTACATGTAGCAGAATAGAGTATGTACACGAGCAGATGGGGACTGCAGTAGGAGGATCGATCGGCTATCCACGTTACACCAACCGTGGTGGAGGGCTCGGCACCACGTAGGATTTCGGCGTGTTCGCTATCGGCGGCCTGGGGCTCGTCGCCCTCGACCCCAAAGACCTCCTCACTGAAGCCCACTCCCCGGCGGCCGCAGCCATGACACTGGCTTCCCCTACCTTCGCGCCACAATCTACAATTGAACAAATTCTGTGGATTATAGTTCCAGCTCAAAAGGCCAAACGACGTTGAGATCGCCGAGCAGCGTACCCAGAAGGAAGCACGAGGAGAGCACGACGACCCCAGCGACGAGCATCCAGGCGAAGAGCACTCTGCGGTCCATCCCGGCGACGTCTCTGAAGTCTGAACTGAAGTAACAGCTAGACTTTGGGAGTTGGGACTTGGGACTTGGGAGGAAGCGTCAGCGCGCTAGAGGTGTATATATCATCGACCTGCATGATAATTAAGGTCGTCGAACCATTGAAGACAAACTGGAATCCAGCTACTTGCCGCTCAATTCGATTAAACAGCACGCATTGCAGCTGTGCGGGCTTTCTCTAATCGCAATTGGACCAGTATAATCCAAGTGATGTTTGACTTGGGCATTTGTTAACTATGGTTCTATATAATTCAGCTCGGGCGATCTTGCCGTAACCTCAAGATAAGCACTTGCTGGTCTTCCTGCTTCGAAACTTGAACTCAGTTACATTAGATGGTACAACCATCAGCCGGCACTTATAACTCTCATAAAAGAGTTTCTAAACAGAAGAACATGGAAACTGAAAGTACTCCCTCTAAACAAATATAAGACGTTCTAGATCACTAAAGGATATATATAATAATAAAAGGATAAAGTTTGTATAGAAGCATAAAATCTAAAGGTTTTAGAAGTATAAAATACAAAGTTTAGAGTAAAACTTTGATAGTGGTCGCGCGAGCGTGTACCCCTCTAAGGCTCTAACACTAATTATGACATTCATTTTTCAACAAAAAAGAGACGATAGACCGACATGCTCACTACATGCAATGTGAGCCATCGGTCTAGGCCATGAGTCTTATTGATCATCCATAGACCCTGTCCAGTTAACTAAGATCCAGAGTTGCCTTGCCCTCCTATTATATACCCGCCTCCTCCACATTAATCTTCACAAATTTCGTTGTGGGACTAAACGCCCTGTTAGCATCCTCAAACTCAAATGACGGCTTATGTATTTCCTACCTTGTCCGTTTCAGAAAGGCCCAGTTGGTACATCGGCCTATTTGTGTATGCCACTCCTGGACCATGGCCCATTAGAACTGCCAGGGGCTACATCAGCCAATTTGCATATGCCCACCGCTAGCCCATAGCGGGGATCCTATTTGCTGCGCAGGTCGCTAGGTAGCGACCGCGGGAAAACCCTATTTGCCGCTCTCTGCGGAGCGGCAAATAGTCGGGCTTCCGCACAGGCTCTATCAACCGAGCGCTCAGGGTGGGCCGGCCTGTTAATGTAACAACCGGTTTTGGGAACCTTCTATAAAGTTCCTTGCCAGTTTTATACGGTTTTGGAAACCTTCTAGAAGCTTCCTGAACAGATTTTTTCTTTTTATATTTCTTTTTAGTTTTTTTTATTAATCTTTCCTTTTTTGTTTTTTCTCTGTCTTTTTCTGTTTCTTTTTTTTTCTATTTTCTTTCTTCTTGCTCTTTTCTTTTCGATTTTTTTATATTTAATTGAATATTTCAGAATTTTAGAAAATGTTTCTGCTACCAAATGTGTTCACAAATTCAATAGATGTTCAGAAAATTCAAAAAATGTTCCCGTTTTCAAAATTTGTTCGCAAATTAAGAAAAACTTTCACATTTTTCAATTTTGTTCACATATTCAAAAAAATCTTGGAACTTCAGAAAATGTTCCTGTTTTCCAAATTTGTTCACCAATTCAATAAATGTTCATTTTCGAAAAAATATTCACAAAATTCGAAAAATGTTCCCATTTTCGAAATTTGTTCACAAATTCAGAATAATTTCATATTTTTCAATTTTGTTCACATATTCGAAAACATCTGGGAATTTTATAAATTGTTCCTGTTTTCCAAATGTGTTCACCAATTCAATAAATGTTCATTTTTCGAAAAATGTTCACAAATTAAGATATGTTTTGGAATTTCATAAAATGTTCCAATTTCCAAAAAAAATCGGAAATTCTGAAAAGTTCCTGTTTTTGAAAATGTTTTCGTTGGTCAAAAATTCTTTGAAAAAGTTGAGAAATGTTTGTGTTTCATAAAACACTCGGATTTTTTTTCAAAAAGATCGTTTGAAATTCTTAAAATATGTCGGACTGGCTTATGTTGCTTCTTAATGGTTTACGTTGCTTTATTTTCAATGACCTGCATTAGTTCAGTCGATAGTACTTCGTGGACTGTTGATTGAGATCCTGTGTTCGATCCCTTGCGACTGCTGATTAATTTTTTAGCTACTGCATGATTCGCTTCGGATCGTTTCCTTCTAGGGCCGGCCCAGGCAGAGACACGACTATGCGAAACTGCAACTGTTTGCCGCAAAATGCGGCGCATAGGACCACCCGCGACCGCGCGCACAACCCTGCGCTTCCCACTGCGAACATTTGGCCGGCCAATCTTGCCTGTTTCCGGGGTTTTTTCGTGTTTTTTCTTTCAGACTTTTCCCTTCTTTATTAATTTTCTTGTTTATTTCTTTATTAATTTTATTTTTCCTTTCTTTATTAATTTTCATTTTTCTTTTTCGTGTTTTCATTTCCGTTTTCCCAAATTCACAAGTATTTTCTAAATCTCGGACCATTTTTATGAAATTGGTGAACATTTTTTAAATTAAACCAAAAAATTCATCAAAATCAAATTTTTTTTCCTGAATTTCTAAAAAAAATCATCAAACTTAAAAAATGTTCTCAAATTGAAAAAATATCATCAAATTCAAAACAAAATCATTGAAATATAAAATATTCATCAAATTTGAATATGTTCTCGAATACAAAAGTTGTTCATCATATTCAAGAAAAATGTTCACTAAATTTAAATTTTGTTTCATTAAATACAAAAAAATCAATTGAAATTAAGAAAAATGATCAAAAATTCAAATTTTGTTCATCAAAATACAAAAAGGTCATCAAAATTGAAAAATGTTCAATCAAAATTTAAAAAGCTCCTTTGAATAAATTGTGTCCATTTTTTGAATTCTCAAACATTTTTTTAAATTCACAAACTTTTTTGTGCATTTAGTGAACATTGCTTGAAATTCTAAAGTTTTTAAATCACAATTTTTTTAAAAAGAAGCAAAAAATAAAAAAAAATAAAAAAGTAAACGAAAAGCCAAAAAGAAACAAAAAAAAGGGAGGCGTGTCCCACATCTGGGCCGGCCCAAGGTAGCGCCCTCGTTAGCACCTAATCTCACTTTTTTCCTAGAAACTATCCAGATCTTCTTTTTGAAAGGACTCCAAAGTACTAGACCAGTTCTCCACTTTAGTTAATCTCAGAAAGAATAATGAAGAAGGAGCCCATGCGGTTGACAGGGCACGTGCATGGATCATCAGGCAATGGCAGCCTCCTCCCGACAACTATTGAAATCATACCGCGGTGCTTTACTTTGTACTTCCCAAAAGTACTACTAATGTTTTACGTCTAGTTTTGGAGGTGACGAGCCTAGTCGCGAGAGGTCACTGAATCATTTGTGCTTGAGATTTTTTTGACAACTTAATTCACCTAGGTGACGGTGGGAAAGTTACACTGATGGCTAGGTAGGTGACGACGCTGTCGGGTGTGGAGATGTTGCAATGGACGACATAGAGCTTATACATAATGTGGAGAACGGTCACCTCAAGCTTTGCATCCTGTGCCCGTTTGTCATTCGTATAAAAGGTTTGGCAATTGCTTCGGAAGAAGTCAAGTTAGTACTGGTTGGGCAATTGCTTCGGTGGGAATGACACGAAGACTCATCTATGGGATGCACCATGGGTGCACGAGAGGAAGCCCAGGGACATTGCATGTTTGGGTCTTTAGAGTCAAGATAACGACCCACCTCTCCACGGCTCACATTTAGGAATGCATCACCCTTTGGAAGCTTCTTCGACATTCCCACATTGAGGAGCATGCGACATTGTGTGGAAGCACACGGCTAATGGAATTTACTCAATGGCCTCAGCTCACGCGGTGCAATTTTTGGGGATCATTGACTCTTTTGGAGCACACGATTGGAAGGCTTTGTTGTCTTTTTTTCCTTGGCTAGCCATTCAAGAAAGAATTTGAACCACCGATAGATTGACCAAGCATGGGTTGCCTAACGCTGGTCTTTGCCCTCCATAAGAGGGAACAAGAATCTGGAATGCACCTTTTCTTTGAGTGTTGCTTCACTATTATGCTATTGAATTTTTCCAAATGAGTGGCTTCACCTTGGGGCCACTGATACTACATCTTGGCACTTGGAGCATTCCCTTGTGGAGTGGTGGGTCAATCTATCTGCCGAGTGCGTCCCCAATAGGAAGAACATGGCCTCCTTCACAATGCTTATTTCTTGGACCGTTTGGAATGAACGGAATGCCCTTGTCTTTTGTCATGAGAGGGCCCCTCCTTCAATCGTTCTCAACTACATCAAACTTCAAGTGAAACTTTGGATAACCGAGGAAGCCAAGAAACGACATAATATAATGTTGGGGGCCATATGTCGTCATATGCATGTGTAAACCAAATTATATTCCCTTCTTAATTAATGAATGAGTCAAATCTATGCCTCTATTTCAAAAAAGGAAAAAAATACTACACATGGCATCAAAATTGCAATAAAATTAAATAGTTTGTAGGGATCGGGCGGACAGTTGCCCCTCTATGACGTTCACTCTCCCACGAAAAGGACATGATGGACCGACATGCTCACTATGTGCAATGTGAGATATCAATCTAGGCCATGAGCATTATTGATCATTCATTGACCCCGTCTAGGTAAGTATGTATTTTGGTTGCTCTATCGTCCTATTATGTACCAGCCTCCTCCCCGTTTATCTTGCTAAACTCTCTGTGCCGGACAAAATGCAAATATCTGTTATATTTTCGCTTCCTACACCCACAACTTTTTTTGAGGGGTAAAGCCAACTTTATTGATCAAAAACCACAACTAGTAGGATACAATTTGTCTTGGCCAAATCAAACATGACGACCCGGAGCAAGTAAGAGAAAATCTTGCTAAGCTGTGCGCGTCAGCATTGACTTCATGACCCTAAAAAATAAAGATAAAACTAAAATAAGTTTCTCTGGTATTGATCTCACTGATGAGTGCTCCCTGGCCTGCCTTGGCTGCCTTGTTTGATGTCTCCCACAACTTGTTCTGAATCACATGCAATAACAAAGAGTTATGAAGGTGAAGATCTGTTGCTAGTGATAGAGCCTCTTAGCATGCCATTGCCTCCAACGCCACTGGATCGCTAACACAAACAATGACTAGAGACGAACTGGCAACATAATTTCCATTATTGTATCTACACACTGCCGACGCCGAACCCCCCCCCCCCCCCTCCCCCTGCCTGGCCTCGCCGCTGCATCAACGTGAATTTTAGCATAATCCGATGTGGCACCTTTGGTCTTGTGACTCCCGAGATCCGATTCAGTAAGGCCCTGTGGTTCCTAGACCCATTGCGAGTGAGCACCTAAACTCGCCTTTTGTCCTATAGTAGAAAATTTCTCAAGAAAAACTACTCTTCTCTTTCAAGGGACACGACAACACTTCATCAGCTGTTCACTTTTGTTAAAGAAAATCTCAGACAAGAAACGAAGAAGATGCGGACGCGGCTGTTCTACACCCCGAGCTCATGTGAGCTCACGTGAACAGTAAAATCGTAAAAAAATGGAAGTCCAATTTAGAAAATTCTGAATTATTTTTATGTGAAACGTTGACAAAATGTTTGTTGGCTTGCAAAATTTTATGACCATATGACATTCATGAAAATCATGGCAAAGAAAAACGAAATTGATGCGAACATTTTGGAGAAGGTGCCCACATTCGTCAGGGTGTGACATGGCCACATGGATCATCAGCCAGTGGCAGCCTCTTCTCCCGCCATTATTGGACCTAGTGCGGTCGCTTTACATTAGTTGATGGTTTAATCTCATTGTCAACCAGAACTGTGGTAAGCTTTCCCTCTATGTGGCCGGCCGTACGTGCTTCTCAATCTTGTCTAGTTATGCTTGCGTGTTTGGCCCTCCTCGCTCGTTCGTAAAGGAGGCTTAGTTTGTCGTCGACCTCGCGCGCGCCATTTAAATTCACCGAGGCGACGGTGAGAAAGTTGCACGAGTGGCTAGCTATCGATCGGCGTGGAAAAGCGCAACCGGAGAAAGTCATTTTTACGTGGGAGCGTGGGTCATTGGAATGGACGAGATAGTAGATAGATAAAGCTTAGAGCATCTACATCGACTATGGACAAATCCGGTCCCTACACCCGTGATGGGTAAATCTAGCGCGTCCGCGGACACTAACCGGTGACATCTTAAATAATGCAATCCACATCCGAATACCACATGACAAGACACCCTTTCACCTCATCCTGAACAGCCCCTACGCTAGATCAATATGGTTCCTGGTAGCTGGAGATCTGGATATTCCCATGCTCATTCCGCCGGCGCAGCCTGCAACCTCCATCCTCTTGTGGTGGAATGACTACCCCTCCCGACTAAGTCCGCGGGCCAAAACAGCTGCAATATACACAACATGGAACATATGGAGGAAAGGAATCGCTGTGTATTCGAGCACAAGGCGTTACACGAGTCTGCTATCCTACAGCTCATCAAACAGGACATTCTTCATCCAACTCTCTCTGCTCATTGGCTTTCTGATGTTGAGAATAGCCCAGAACCGGAGCCAGATTAAATCCTCTTTTTATTTCGGTGGGAGTCACCTTAAAACCCGGCTCTGTAATGCAACCTCTGTATTTTTGTTTACTCCTTAATATATAGGCGGTACAAGCTGCCAATTCCTCAAAAAAGAAACCTCAAATTCATATTATTGCATGCACCGTAGCAATCTTTAAGCGGAGCTTCTCCGGTCGCCGTGGCCATGTCCGGCGGCCTGCTGCACTCCCAGGAGTGTTGGTCCGCGTGCCGGCAAGATAAAGTAGGGTATGGGACACAAGCCGGCTCACGGGACTCAAGGCGCCGCCGTCTCTCATGCCCTACTCTTCCTCGTCGGAGCTCGGAACCCGTTGGGTGGGCGTTAGATTGATGATGGATCCGTCGTGAGATGAGCCGACTCCGCCTCGCCGACGTCCACCACTGCGAGCGCTGCCGCCGCCTCCCGTGCCCGCTGCCGCGCACGACGGGCACGCCACACCAAGTTTGCGTTGGACGACGCCCACGGTGCGTCCATGGCCTCGGCGCGCCAACAGAGGGGTTGCGCGTCCGCCACCGCATTCGGACGCCAAACGGATTGCACCGCCTCCGATGAGGCATCGATGGCTGCCCTAGCACTGGATCCATGCACCATTTGGGCGGACGCAATGGATTCCCAACAGAAGCAGTCTGAGCGCTACCGTGCACGGGTCTCCTCCTGAGAGCGGTGGAGCGCAAGCCGGATCTACATCTCCTCTTTGAAGCCGCGTGGGATGAGCTCGGGGCCGACAGATCTGGAAGTGAAGGACTTGGGTCCGCTGACCGCATGTCGGAGATTGTCAGGCGGCGCCGAAGACAAACTTGGGCGACGGACAGGAGTGGAGTGAAGTGGTTAGGGTTTGGTCCGGCGAGCGGATGGGAAGAAATATATGTGGGATCGGATGGGCCAGCGTGGGCCGGGTTCGACGTGGCGGGCGTGCCCGGGCGCCCATATTCACCCTATATTTGGGCTGGATATAAGAGGCATCGGTCAGCCCAGGCGTTTGAGGCCCGTTCGAGGCGTCCATCTGGATCAGATTTTCGTGACCGGTCAATGACCGGCGAACCGCTTAGATGTTTGAGGAGAATTTGAGGTGCCCGGCTATAGATGCTCTTGCTGGAGTTTTTCCTTTTTGTCTAACACTATATGCTTTACTCGTCCGTCGTTTCGCGAGGACGAGATAAGCTTAGCACCAAGCGTGGAAGAACGATAAAAAGGAATGGGAAGTGCTACACACACGGCACTCTCTGGACGATTTACGCAAGATCAGTCAACTCAGCCTTTGAACGAGTCTGATGCGTGGATTAGCATCTTTGGATCAGTCATCGAGCAAGGGTTGTGCAACGACTTTCGTGCGTAAAGTAGTTTCGAAAAGGAATTCTTCGTGCTATTCTCTCTATCCCATAATACAAGAGATAAGAGATATATAAGAAGTGACGCTGCTTCTGCCAGATTTCTCGCCAAATGAAATCATTCACGTGTGCAATTTTTTTACTAAGAGGTGACTTGTTGTCCCTCCAAGTGATTTATGCTGCGGAACGAGACAAATGGTCTGAGCCCCGGTGGACCTAAGGTCATGAGGGCGCAGTGGATCCTGGTAAGAGCCGGCGGAAGGGCTTCGTTGTTAGTCATTCCTTTGAGATTTGATAGGGTTTATGTTCTGTTCAGGAAGGCGAGACGGCGACGGCTCCCTGAAGATGGAGGGGCTGTTTGGATTGTGACTATCTTTGCCATATATTGCCACATGATTTTTGCCACACTTGACTTAGTTGAGTTGCTCAAATTGTTAGCCACATTTTGGCTTGCCTAAGGGAATCTTGCCACACTTTTTGTGTCTATGACATGTGGGGTTCACTTCTCATAAAAAAATCCTTGCCTTAGGTGTGCATAGAACCAAACACCTACTTAACTTGGTCAAACTTGCCTAAGGTTAGGTGTGGTAAAGTGTGGCAGTATGTGGCTAGGAACCAAACAACCCCGGAATAAAGGTCTCCTTGCCTAGCCCCATTCCGGTGGTGTGTCTAGCATTATTGGTGGGCGTGTGTAGGTGTGTCTCCGACGGATTTATCCTCTGTGGATTTTCTCGGATATGGTTGTTCATCTATTTTCGTGTGTCTTCGGGTCGGATCCTTTCGATCTACATTATTCTTCATTGGCAGCGGTTACTGTTCTGGTGCGCTGGTCCTATGGGGTCTTAGCAAGACGACTTCCCGACTGTCTAGTACAACAACTTGCGATTTCGGTGAAGGAGGGGTGATGACGGCGGTGCGCCTTCGGCTCGCTTCAGTGCTTGTAGTCGTCGCTAGGTGGTCTACGGAACTGGATATCATTTTCATTATTTTTGGGTTTCGTTGTACTGTCATGATTGAAGATGAATAGATCGAAAGTTTTCTTGCAAAAAAAAACATTTTTCAAACTGTTAGTTTGAAAAATGTTTTTATATTATGAGATGGAGGGAGTATGTCGCTGTCGAGTTGGGTTTAGGGTTTCAAGGCATCTTCAAAGGAGACATTCAAAGCTCTGGTATATGTTCGGATTGTGGTGCCCGGATCGTTTGTGTCAACTTTCATCATCCAATGAGGACTCCAATTAGTCCGGTGAAGTGGTCCAGACGTTTGTTTTCCAACAAATCCGAGACAAACGTGGGGGAGCTATACCGGTGTCCAAGCATCCACTTGACCAACAAAAAGCTACCACATGGTCCTCCTCTCTTTTTTCTCTCCACACATGCATGGTCCCATCTCTCTCTCTCCTTCCAACTAGACAAATAAGGATTAGTTTGTGAAAAGTGTTGGATGGCTCTCTCCCGCATCATTTCTGTGGACCACCTCCGGACGTTAAAATGGACATATACGGGAGCTATTTGCGGGTCAGCTTTGAAGATTCCCTCAGTTCGAGTAAGTGTTCCTGAAAGATTGTGGATGTCGCCTAGGGGGTGAATAAGGGCTTTAAAACAATTATGGTTTAGATTTGAACAAATGCGAAACAAAAGTAGCATTTGTCAAGCACAAAACCTAAATCAACTAGCCTCACCTATGCGCACCAACAAGTTATGCTAAGCAAGATAAACAACTAATCCATTGCAAGATATATAACATGAAATACTATGGCTATCACAAAGTAAAATGCATAAGTGAAGGGCTCGGGTAAGAGATAACTGAGGCACACGGAGATGATGATGTTTCCCGAAGTTCACACCCTCTCGGATGCTAATCTCTGTTTGGAGCAGAGTGGAGGCACAATGCTCCCCAAAATGCCACTAGGGCCACTGTAATCTCCTCACGCCCTTGCGGAATGCAAGATGTTGTGATTCCACTAAGGGACCCCTGAGGGCGGTCACTGAAACTGTACAAATGGCGACCCTTGAGGGAAGTCACCGAACCCGTACAAAATGCTCGGGGAAATCTCCACAACTTAATTGGAGACCCACGACGCTTGCCCGGAGCATTCCACCACGATGGTTGAGCTCCGCGATACCATCAACCATCTAGAGCGCCCAAGCACCCAAGAGGCACAAGCACTAGGGTGCCCAAACTGAAGGAAATATGCCCTAGATGCAATAATAAAGTTGTTATTTTGTATTTCCTTATATCATGATAAATGTTTATTATTCATGCTAGAATTGTATTAGCTGGAAACTTGATACATGTGTGGACACATAGACAAATCACAGTGTCCCTAGTAAGCCTCTACTAGACTAGCTCGTTAATCAAAGATGGTTAAGTTTCCCAACCATAGACATGTGTTGTCATTTGATGAACGGGATCACATCATTAGGATAATGATGTGATGGAAAAGACCCATCAGTTAGCTTAGCATAATGATCGTTAAGTTTTATTGCTATTGCTTTCTTCATGACATATACATATTCCTTTGACTATGAGATTATGCATGTCGGTGTCAAAACCGGCAGATCTCGGGTAGGGGGTCCCTAACTGTGCGTCTGAGGATAAAAGGTAACAAGGAGGCAGGGGACACGATGTTTGCCCAGGTTCGGGCCCTCTTAATGGAGGTAATACCCTACTTCCTACTTGATTGACTTTGATGAGTATAAGGGTTACAAAAGTTGATCTACCCCGAGATCGTAATGGCTAAACCCTAGATGTCTAGCATGTATGATTATGTTCTTGCCTATGTACTAAGCCCTCTGGTTTATATAGACACCGAAGGGATCTAGGGTTGTATAGAGTCGGTTATAGAGAAAGGAAGGTACATGATCCTAATGCCAAGCTTGCCATCCACGCAAAGGAGAACCCCATCCGGACACGGGGGAGGTCCTTTTATCTTGTATCTTCACGACCCATCAGTCTGGCCCATGTCACATAGGCCGGCTCCCCGAGGACCCCATAGTCTAGGACTCCCTCAATAGCCCCTGAATCGGGCTTCAGTGATGATGTATTCGGTGCGCAGATTGTCTTCGGCATTGCAAGGAAGGTTCCTTCTCCAAATACTTCAACGCAACCCTCCACGCAAAACAGTTGTATCCGGCCTTATTCAACAATTACAGCCTGAAGTTGTAAGGACAAAAATATTCAAAACAAAATAAGTCACGTCCATAGGCGATTCTTCTGGCGAGGCATTATGTCCTGGCCTTGTTAGCATTCTGAACCGTTTCACAACCTCGTTTCGTATTTTGAGGCATGGCCATTGACACGTCTTGTCAAAGCAGAGAGATCGTGTCCCCTTATCACAGGATTTTCATAAACAGGGGTTTGGATAATCCAACCGTGTCGTTCACACCTCCCCTTGGGAATAGGCGAGATTTAAGTCTCGTGAGGGGGCGCTTGACATCCACTGCCTTTATAAGAAGATAAAGATCTGTCTTTTTACCCCACGCCTTCTTACTCCTCTTCCTATCTGCCATTCGAGCTCCAGCGCCCAAGTCTCAGTCCTTTCCATCGCCACCAAACACTCCTAGCCATGTCCGGATCTAGAGCGCAGGGCAAATGGATGGCCTCCTCTGTTACAGAGGAGAACATTAAGGAGCTCCAGGAGGCTGGGTATCTGGCCACGGACATAGTCCATCGGCTCCCTGCTAAAAAGCAGATCATTTCCACCCCGGAGCCCAACAAGAGGGTAGTGTTCATACCTCATTTCCTTCGCGCACTAGGGTTTCCCCTTCATCCTTTAATCCACGGTCTCATGTTCTACTATGGGCTAGATTTTCATGATCTAGCCCCAAATTCTTTCCTCAACCTTTTGGAGTTCATCATAGTGTGCGAGGCATTCCTCCGCGTCCCTCCCCACTTCGGCCTATGGCTCAAGGTCTTCGATGTGAAGCCGAAGGTGGTCGGGAGCCAACACGCGGAGTGCGGCGACGCCGTCGTGAGCAAGCTCCCCAACGTCAACTGGCCAAAGGGGACCTTTGTGGAGAGCATCAAAGGATGGCAGCAGGGGTGGTTCTATATCACGGAACCCCGTGATGCCACATGGGCCGCTGCTCCGGAGTTCAAATCTAGGCCCCCGATGCGGCTTACATCTTGGCTCAATAAGGGCCTAGATTGGGAATCACATGACGAGGTTACGACGCTGAAGAGCCGCGTCAAGGGTGCGATAAACAAGAACACTAGCCTCGCCAGCGTGATCCAGGTGATGCTTTTTCGCTGGATTCTCCCTTGTCAACGCCGGACTCAACATATGTGGGAATTCGATCCGGCCGGTCCTCGGACCCTGCAACAGTTCTTCGGCACGGCGTATGAAGACATATGGAAGCTGCTTTTCAAGAGTCAAAAGTCGTGGCCGGAGACAATCAAAGACCGCGGCCTTGACTGCGCACGTCCAGCCACTCCTGTAAGTTTTATGGTAACTTCTATTTGCAAATACAAGGAGTATATTGAACTTTCTGACTCTCACAGGGCTGGACAAAGAAAGCGGAGCAGATTAAATGTCCGGCTCCACTGCCCGAGGACCAGGCTACCCCCCTTGCTGACCAAGATGCTGGTTCCGGCACAATATTAGGCGCTGGAGAAGAAGGCCCAGAAGAAGGGCAAGGAGACCATAGGTGGCCTTGTAACACCCCAAAATTTTAACCATGATTTGTTTATTAAAATTTGCCCAGGAAATTAAATTTTTATTTCTGGAAATTATCTTTTGACTTTAGAGCTAATCTTTTCTTTAATATTGTGGAGTTTTCCTCCAAAGTCAAAACTTTCCAAAAAAAATATTATTGGACTTGTATACCCTCTCAAGAAAAACAATTCTTTTATCAGTGGATTTATTTGCATAATTGTTTTTCCTGAGCTTTATTCTTTTAAATGATTTTTCATAAGTTTTAGGGCCTCTTTTGCACTGCAACCATTTGATACAAGCATTTAAAATTTTCACCAAAATTTGGGGATGACATGTGATGTTCCTAAATCACTTTTATGCAAAAATATCCTTTAGTCATTTGGAGATTTTGAGTTTTACCCCAAGTTTTCAAATCTGGACCAGTTGCTCTTTTGCACTACAACCTATTTAAATATTATTTCAAAACATCCACAAAATTAGGGGAGGTCAGGAGGAGTATATAATTCAACTTTGTGCAAAAACCCATTGATGTTCTTTGAAAAATTTGAGCAAACCATCCTCTTTTGCTCTCTGATCCAGTTTGGCATTTTCTACTGCAACCCCATTTTATTTTGCTCTACTGGCCATGGTTCTTTTTCCTGCTTATAGTCCACCCTACAAAACCCTTAAGTCCAGGAGAACGGACCCATTGAGATATTTTTGGTCCATGAAATGATAGCCTCTAGTTCCTGTCTAGATTTGGTTTTCTCAAAACCTTGCACTAACAAGTTTTTGTTTTTGACAAACTAACCTTGCCACCATCACCTACACATGAAGAGACACTGGTCTGGAGTTTTTAGCCACCCCAAGAGATGCCTAGAGGCACTTGGCATTTCATCAAACAGGTTAGGAGCATGGCCAGTTTTGGCATGCTTTTGGACTTGCATTATGTAGTTACCCTAATGGCCTAACCAGCATGTCCCATGGCTTTACCCTAGCCTATAGCCCCACCCTGCTAACCCTCATGTGTTTTGGAGCCCTCTGGCATGCCTTGGCATTTTGCTGAACATGCAGCATGCGTGCTTTGGGCGCGCCCAGAGCGCACGTTTTACACGCGCACGCACCGAGCCGCCGCGTCTCACTGCCCCCTCCCCGCGCTCGTTCTGGCCCTTCCGCACTCACAGCCAGCATGCCTGCCCCCTCCCTCGCCGCAGAGCCGCCCCTGGAGCTCCACAGCGCCGCCGTCAGGTCGGCCGTGGCCACTAGCTGCCGGCCACAGCAGGCTCCTGCCCTGGACGGCACCGCCCGAGCCACCCGCGCTCGCCAGCTTGCCCTTGGAGCAGTACCCGCTCGTCCGCTAGCCCCTGCCGCCACCCCCAGCCTCGACACGTCGCCCTACAGCTAAAGAACGGCGGTTCACCGTTGCTCTTATCTCCGGCCGCCACGGGACCAGCCTCAACCGCCTATAAAAGGAGCTCCAAGCCCATCCGGACACCCAGGCAACCTCGTGCCATCCCCCTAGGGACCCCACATCCAGCAGATGACGGCGGGAGGCCGTCTTCCTCGCCTCCGGCCAGTTCGGCCGCCGCCACTCTCCGGCTCCGTTAGTCGCGAGAAGGCCCTCCCCTGCCCATCTAGCACCACCACCCGACTCCACTTGGTCTTGCGGAGCCGCCCAAACCCTCAGCTTCGACGGAGAACCACCATAGCCCGAACCCCCAATTCCTCACGAAGCTGCCGTCCGCCGCGGAGCTCGCCGCCGGCGACTCCCTTCACCCCACCACCCTAGCGACCACCGGGAGGACCGCCCTGGACTGGCGGATCCATACCTGCCCTCCGGAGCCCGCGAGGAGCCGCCAA
This sequence comes from Triticum aestivum, assembly GCF_018294505.1. Classification (NCBI taxonomy): domain Eukaryota; kingdom Viridiplantae; phylum Streptophyta; class Magnoliopsida; order Poales; family Poaceae; genus Triticum; species Triticum aestivum. The sequence continues at coordinate 49,266,036 of NC_057813.1, forward strand.
TCACCGGCGACGATCGCCGGAGCCCCGCCTTTATTCGGCCAGAGGAGGAAGGAGGCGGGGGCGACCGGTCAAACCTGACCAGCGGGCCCCCTGGACCCACTGTCAATGACCCGCGCTGGTCCACGTGGTTTAAGTGGAAGCGTAATCTCAAAGTACGTCTCCGACGTGTATCTATTCGAAACGTTTTTTTTTTCTTTTTCTGTTTTTTTAAACAAAAATTTGACTAAACTTTGACTGGCTATAACTTTTTAAATATAACTCCAAATGAGTTGATTCTTTTTCCTACCTTCCTCAAATTTTGTCTAGTTTATTTTCATATTTATTTGAAAAAAATTAAACAATTTTTTTGCACTACTTTGAAACTATGTATTAATTTGAATATTTTCAAAAATAGGATTTGTTGGAGAGAGAAGAAAACTTTCAAAAGTTTTGGAATGCACCCTGCCTCTCCACAACTTGAAGGCAAGCATTCTGAACCCTGGCATAATATTGTCGTGTGTTGTTTGATACGGTTACGACACCCTTGTCTCGGAGTTTCGTTGTTTTATGTGAGGATATGAACATACTCATAAGTCCATATTGATGATTCCGTGCTATTGGAATTTGATACATTGTGTTAGTAATCACCCTCGTATGCCTTTCATGCCTACCGGAAGAAATCCGGGAAAGCCTCTGCCTTGGGTAGGCATGAGCTTCTTTCCGATCTTCGTCGATACGGTTGTGTCCGGTATGGCATAGTAAGGTATGATGAGTGATGATTCTGTTGGCTGAAATATATTTGTTATGCTAATCATACAGGGAATACTTAAACCTCCTAAGTCGACCGTAGATCAAGTTTTGTTCCAGTAACCCCCATACTTGTTTCGTACTACCACTTGTCCCTGCCGCAGGTAGGGTACAATTTAGTAAATTGTCAACCCCTTTCTTGGCACACACCGTACAGAGAGGCCATGGTGGAAGATACCGGCTGCATCCGGTAGGCAGGCCACCTGGTCCGGGGGCATGGGTGTTTCCGGTTGGGACCGAGAGGGGGGCACCCGTTAGTAGCGCGCGGTATAAATTTGATCCCATGCTAATCGAGGTTGTAGCCTCCCCACTTAGAGTTTTGCTTGACAGGTGTCGTGGGTGATTCCCGACGCCGGCAAGTTAAGCTGGTGTGTGCGGGTCAGGTGTGTTTTCAATTAAAAGACTGTAGATGGAATTAGTCCCGATGGACTAAAGGAATCCGTTACTCGTGGGTAAAGAGTACACCCTCTGCAAAGGTTAAATCTATTCGAATAGCCGTGTCCATGGTTAAGGACTACAGTCTGGGATGGGTCAAGTGTCGGTCTTAGTGTCGGTCTTCGGAGGAGAAACTGCTAAACCAGAACATGGATCATGACTTGTGACTTATGATGATTATGATTATTACTATTATGGACTAACCATTTACATTATTTGTATTATTGAGTATCCCTGGGACGGTTCTACCTCCTGGATATTCACTGTGATTAAATTATTTATAAGTCCTCTATGTGGTGTCGCTGAGACACCCGACTGTGGCATACTTGTTATTTATTTACTTGAAAGGCCCTTTATGTGGTGTCGCTGAGACGCCCGACTGTGGCATGCTTGTTATTTATTTACTTTATAAGCCCTTTATTTGGTGTCGCTGAGACGCCCGACCGTTGCATGCTTGTTATTTCTATTATTTATAAGCCCTTTATATGGTGTCGCTCAGACGCCTGACTGAGGCATGCTTATTATTTACTATCCTTTCGAGGCGTCGCTTCAGACACCCGATCGATGCATTTTACTTCTACTCTGTTATTGCATATTCATGTTGTATATAAATAACCTGCTTGCATGCATCAGGGATTCTTTTTTTTTTGACTGACGTTGTGGTCATAGAATATTTCAGAGCATGATTATCGTTTGTTATATTATACCCATGTTCATAATGTTTGCGAGTATATTCAAAGTACTCACTGGCTTGTCCCTGGCTATTTTCTTGGCCAGATTTCTTGCTTGGAGAGGAGCTTTGCGATGACAGCCCCGAAACCTAAGCAATGGTGATAGCAGCCTCACAAAGATAGGAGTTATCCTGGTCAGCTGTTCCTGTGGGAAATGGAGTCCCATAGTCGCAGAAGAACCACAAACCGCTCCCGCCATCAACCACTAGAAGCCTTGTGTTGTATTCATAGGCCAGAATGGTCTTGTATTACATATTGTGTAATTTGCTTGGAGTTTCTATATCAAGTTGGTGTCTCATCAGCTAACAGTAATCCTGGGGCTGGTGAGCACAAGGGCCATTTTCTGGGAAATTAATACCCGGAAAACCCGGTCCTGACAGGCCTCCATCGTAAGGATACTTCGAATACTGATACGTCTCCAACGTATCTATAATTTATGAAGTATTCATGCTATTATATTATCTGTTTTGGATGTTTATGGGCTTTATTATACACTTTTATATTATTTTTGGGACTAACCTATTAACCGGAGGCCCAGCCCAAATTTTTGTTTTCTTGCCTATTTCAGTGTTTTGAAGAAAAAGAATATAAAACGGAGTCCAAACGGAATGAAACCTTCGGGAGAGTTTTTTTGGAACGGAAGCAATCCAGGAGACTTGGAGTGCACGAAAGGGAAGCAACAAGGAAGCCACGAGGCAGGGAGGCGCGCCCTACCCCCTGGGTGCGCCCCCACCCTCGTGGGCCCCTTGTGGCTCCCCTGACCGACTTCTTTCGCCTATATATGTCCATATACCCCAAAAACATCAGGGAGCACAATAGATCGGGAGTTCCGCCGCCGCAAGCCTCTATAGCCACCAAAAACCTCTCGGGAGCCCGTTCCAGCACCCTGCTGGAGGGGGAATGCATCACCGGTGGCCATCTTCATCATCCCGACGCTCTCCATGACAAGGAGGGAGTAGTTCACCCTCGGGGCTGAGGGTATGTACCAGTAGCTATGTCTTTGATCTCTCCCTCTCTCTCTCGTGTTCTTGAGGTGATACGATCTTGATGTATCATGAGCTTTTCTATTATAGTTGGATCTTATGATGTTTCTCCCCATCTACTCTCTTGTGATGAATTGAGTTTTCCCCTTGAAGTTGTCTTATCAGATTGAGTCTTTAAGGATTTGAGAACACTTGATGTATGTCTTGCATGTGCTTATCTGTGGTGATAATGGGATATCACGTAATCTACTAGATGTATGTTTTGGTGATCAACTTGTGGGTTCAGTGACCTTGTGAAATTATGCATAGGGGTTGGCACACGTTTTTGTCTTGATTCTCCGGTAGAAACTTTGGGGCACTCTTTGAAGTACTTTGTGTTGGTTGAATAGATGAATCTGAGATTGTGTGATGCATATCGTATAATCATGCCCACGGATACTTGAGGTGACATTGGAGTATCTAGGTGACATTAGGGTTTTGGTTGATTTGTGTCTTAAGGTGTTATTCTAGTACGAACTCTATGATAGATTGAACGGAAAGAATAGCTTCATGTTATTTTACTACTGACTCTTGAATAGATTAAGCAGCAAGGAAAACTTTGAGGTGGTTTTGTACCCTACCATAATCTCTTCGTTTGTTCTCCTCTATTAGTGACTTTGGAGTGACTCTTTGTTGCATGTTGAGGGATAGTTATATGATCCAGTTATGTTATTATTGTTGAGAGAACTTGCACTAGTGAAAGTATGAACCTTAGGTCTTGTTTCCTAGCATTGCAATACCGTTTACGCTCACTTTTATCATTAGTTACCTTGTTGTTTTCATATTTTCATATTACAAAAACCTATATCTACCATCCATATTGCACTTGTATCACCATCTCTTCGCCGAACTAGTGCGCCTATACAATTTACCATTGTATTGGGTGTGTTGGGGACACAAGAGACTCTTTGTTATTTGGTTGCAGGGTTGTTTGATAGAGACCATCTTCATCCTACGCCTCCCACGGATTCATAAACCTTAGGTCATCCACTTGAGGGAAATTTGCTACTGTCCTACAAACCTCTGCACTTGGAGGCCCAACAACATCTACAAGAAGAAGGTTGTGTAGTAGACATCAGACACCAAGTACAAAGACTCCGAGACCTTCTCCTCCCATGATGAATATGTAGAGGAGGAAGAGAGTAAATCTCCCCCCAAGGGTGGGAAGAAGAAGAGGCCGGCTTCCTCAGGTCTGGGAGTGGAGGCGGCCATGAAGGGAAAACCCTCCTTTTCGGATGATTCTGAAGGGAATTCCGATGCCATCCAAAAGCGGCACCCCAGGACAAATCCCTTGACTGAATCGTAAGTATCCGAAGACACCATATCCGATTTTATGCCTTATTATTTTAACATACTGAACTGTGCATTGTAGCCCGGCTCGCGATCTCCCCCAATGAGCATCGTCATCTAGGAACTCGTTAGGGATGAACGCGATGGAGAGCGAGTCGCCTCCGCAGATCTCTCCACCTCCTGCCATGGATAACACCGAAGTGTTGTCCCAAAGAACCTCTCTAGGTCATGGGGAGGTACAGGAGGCCATGAAGGTGGCGGCGGAGGGTAATACCTCTATCACCGAAGAGAGGGGGAAGTCAACCCCCTTGGAAACCGGTGATGGGGGTAACGCCCAATTCGGCCCCCAACCGAATATTATTCCGGAGACCTATACGGCTCCGGAATCAGACCAGCAGCCTTTTTCAAGGGAAGGGGGTGCGCCATCTCCACTAGCGTCCTCTATCAATCCAGAGGCGCCAGACACTCTGATGGAAGCCCTTCAAAGTGCTTCCATTGTGGAGGAGCATCGTACCCTTATGGGTACGGTGGTTGAAAAGGTTCGGTCCACTAAAAGAGGATTGAACCAAGCCTATACAACCTTCTAACAGGCTTTGAGGTATGTGAAGTAATATATTCTTGGTTATTTTGCAAAAATAATATCTGTACATAGATAGTAGCCCCTAAGACTCTGTTCGTTGTTTCATGAAGAAAGGCCGAACAGAGGATCGAATAATACTTCACTGGAGCTAACATATATGTCTACTTGGATCAGGCTGTGAAGCTAGCAGCAGCCTCGCATGCGGCCGAAGTCTCCGAACTAAAGCGGAAGCTAGAGGTAAAGCAAGGTATGTTATACCGAAGCATATATGAACTGCTACGAGTTATATTATCTTACTGAGCTTTATGTTTATGCCCATAGTTGACATGTTTGAGGTTGAAGCCCTCAAGAGTGTGCTGGCCGAAGCCAAGAAGGAGGCGGATGAGGAACGAGACACCCGTCTAAAGCATGAGGCGAGGTTGGATGAAGTCCAACAAGAGCTCACTAATGCTATAAGCAAATGTGAGTCCTTGGAGCGCCAGGTGTCGGAGCGAGACTCCAAACTTGCTATGGCATTCCAAAGTGCAAAGGAGGCCCGGGTTGAAGCCCAAAGCACCTATCAGGAGATCTGCGAAGCCAAGAAGATCGCGGTGGGTAAGGCTTTTAATACGCAGAGCAAATATGTAAGGAGAAAGTACACCTTACTGACACACACTTGGAGTTCTCCAAGAGCGTTTGCGGATCTGGCCCGAAGTATTGCAGATGTTGTCGATTTCTTCTGGGCCAAAGAGGGGACCTCAACAGAGAAGCTGTTCTGGTCGCAATACCTCGTGCTAGAGCATCATGTGCCCCTCAGCGATCAGCTGAAACAACTGACCGAGCAACATAGGGTGGCCAGACTAGCCATGAAGGATATTATAGTCCGTCTTTGGCTAGTGAAACCCATACCTAGTAGCTACTTTGGGCTTGTGAAGTGGCTGGTCAATGCCTGCCCACGGCTTGATGCCGTAAAGTGGTCGGTCTGCATCGAAGGTGCCCGGATGGCCTTTGCCCGTGTCAAGGTATAGTGGGTCAAGATGAATGCCGCCAGTCTTGCAACCGAGGGGCCGCTCGTGGGCAAGGAGCATCGTACGCCGGAGAAGTATTTCAACAACGTCCTTGAAGGATCCCGCATTATAGAGGGCATATGTTCGAAGGACATAATTTTTGAATGAATATATTTGTGATGCCCAAACTATTTAATGAAAACAAAGCGGTCATATAATTTTAGTCTTGTTTCAGCTGAAATTATTTATCCTCCATTGCGTCCGTTTATTAAGTCTGAGAGTTGGCCAGTCGTCGGCTTCAGCCCCTCGCATAGATACTACGGGGGTGTTCGGAGAAGCACAATAACACACTTAACCCAACAACTTGGTCCTTGAAGGAGGTGCTAGTGCGGTGAACCAGGAGATCGGACTCTACGGCTTTATCACTCTCACTTAGCCATAGGAGTTTGACAATAGGATTGTAGGTGTAGCCCCTAGTATTGTTCGGTGATCCAAACTCGGGTGTTGTAGACACCTGACTGGGTAAAAACCGGTCCTTCATGTGAGACGGAAAAGATTGCTAGAGATTTATACTGAGTCACCGAATAGCTGACCAGCTCTCGCTTCATCATGACCGTCAGTTTTCGGCTTTCTCTACTGAGGTGTTTATCCAGCCAACCAGAAACACAATCGTAGTAGTTCTCCCTTTACTTCCTTAGCTGAACAATCGGAACGTAAGGTAGTAACCACAGGAGCCGGGCAACCCAACTATTGACCCAAGACATGATTCGGAGCCGATGCATATAATGTTAAATTCAGGATGCCGGATTGCACTTGTGAAAGTGTTCAGACTTATGGTAAATTTAAGAAATGTGCGCGGCTGAATGGAGCCCCTCGCGATTGAGGTCATGTTGAGGTGTACATGACAATCAGATCACAAATAAGAAAGAATAAGAATAAGCCAGTACCAAATAAATTGGGCAAAAAATTGTTTCCATTATAGTCTGGTTAATACGTCAAAACGTATTTGTACAGATAATGCTATAAGCATCAAGGCTATTTTACATGCCGAGCGAAAGGGAAAGTTGTGTGCAGGTATTTAGAAAAAGGGGAGGAGGTGATCTTGAAACATCTTTTAGGTACTCCGCCGTACCTCTGTGCTGCTTTTCGCCTTGGTGTGTGATCCTTTGAGAGGATTAATGAATAAGTTTTCATAAGGGGCCAAGAAAAGGGCCCTTGACACCATAAAATGGTTGATATGGGTTGTACAGAACCTGAAAAGAAAAAAATGAAGTTTAAGAAAAATATAGATGGAGGTCCAGGTACAGTTGAGCCGTATTGTGGACTTCATCCTTAATATGCCTCCGTCGTCGCCCATGGTATTTTCAATGCATAGTTATGTGCACGCGGTACATATGCCGATGTCCGATTGGGGCTGAGACAGAGGCCGAATTGCTAATCGATCTCCTAACGAGCTGGACTATCATTCTGTGGGATGGTCCGGACTCGTTTGACAGGATCCGGGGACTTGATTGCCGATGTGGAGTTTGGCTTGATAAGGCTGATTTCTACTTCCGCTGCGAGGGCCGCAGTTTGTTCCTCAGTACGGAGGGAGCAATCCATGTTTATATGGACTGTAATAACACCGCATGGTCCTGGCATTTTGAGCTTTAGATAAGCATAGTATGGGACCGCATTGAAATGGGCAAACGCAGTTTGTCCCAGTAGTGCATGATAGCCACTGTGAAAAGGGATGATGTCAAAGATCAAGTCTTCGCTTCAGAAGTTGTCCGGCAAACCGAAGACGACTTCCAATGTGATTGAGCCCGTGCAGCGGGCCTCGACACTAGGTATTACTCCTTTAAAGGTAGTTTTGGTGGGCTTGATTCTTGACGAGTCAATACCCATTTTCTGGACTATGTCCTGATAGAGCAGGTTAAGACTGCTGCCACCGTCCATGAGGACTCTTGTGAGGTGGAATCCGTCGGTAATTGGGTCGAGGACTAATGCGGCTGAACCTCCATGACGGATACTGGTCGGATGGTCCCTGCGACCAAAGGTGATCGAGCAGGCTAACCATGGGTTAAATTTTGGGGCGATTGGTTCTATTGCATAGACGTCCCTTAATGTGCGTTTGCACTCCCTTTTGGGGATGTGAGTAGCGTATATCATATTCACTGTCTTGACCTCAGGGGGAAATTTCTTCTGTCCCCCTGTGTTCGGTGGGCGGGGCTCCTCATCGTCATCTTCGCAGGGTGACCCTTTCCCCGTATGCTTGGTGTTTAACTTACTGGCCTGCTTAAAGACCCAATAGCTTCTGTTGGTATGGTTGGCAGGCTTGTCAGGTGTGCCATGAATCTGGCAAGGTCGATCGAGTATTCGGTCCAGGCTAGATGAACCGTCTTTGTTTCTTTTGAATGGCCTCTTCCGCTGACTGGCTTGGAGCCACTGAATCCGGCGTTGACTGCCGTGTCTTCGGTATTGTCAGTGTTTCTCCGATGCTTGTTTTTGTCGCGGCGAGGCCTGCTATTTCTGTTCCTTGCTTTGGAAGTGCCGGGATCGCTGGTATTGTTGCTGCTATAGGCAAGCCAGCTATCTTCACCTGCACAAAAGCGGATCATGAGTGATGTGAGAGCTACCATGGACTTAGGCTTTTCTTGGCCGAGGTGTCGGGCAAGCCATTCGTCGCGGATGCTGTGTTTGAAGCCTGCTTGAGCCTCGGCGTCCGGACAGTCAACAATTTGGTTCTTTTTGATTAGGAACCGGGTCCAGAATTTTCTGACTGACTCTTCGGGCTGTTGGACTATGTGACTGAGGTCATCGACGTCCGGAGGCCAGATATAAGTGCCCTGGAAGTTATCCCTAAAGGCATCCTCTAGGTCTTCCCAGCTTCCAATAGAGTTTTCTGGGAGGCTATTTAACCAGTGCCGAGCTGGTCCCTTAAGTTTGAGGGGGAGGTATTTGATGGCATGTAGATCGTCATTGCGAGCCATGTGAATGTGGAGAAGGAAATCGTCAATCCATACTGCGGGATCTGTTGTGCCATCGTATGACTCGATGTTCATGGGTTTAAACCCTTCTGGGAACTGGTGCTCCATCACCTCATCAGTGAAGCATAGGGGGTGCGTGGCGCCTCTATGTCGGGCCACCCCACGACACAGTTCGAATGGAGTCCGTATGTAGTTTTCAGACCGGGTGAAGTTATGCTTGTCACGCTAGGCTTTATGGCCGTCTTCTCGCGCTGGGGCTTGCTGATACGTCCATTTTGCATCATGCTTTTATATCAATATTTATTGCATTATGGGATGTTATTTCACGTTATGTCACAATACTTATGGCTATTCTCTCTTATTTTACAAGGTTTACATGAAGAGGGAGAATGCCGGAGCTGGAATTCTGGGTTGGAAAAGGAGACAATATTGGAGGCCTATTCTGTGCAACTCCAAAAGTCCTGAAACTCCACGGGATATCTTAAAATAAATAAAGAAAAATCGTCGCCAAAGATGAAGGCCAGGGGGCCCACACCCTGCTTATGAGGGTGGGGGGCGCCCCCCCCCCCCCCCCCGGGGCGCGCCCCCCTACCTCGTGGGCCCCCTGGTAGCTCTCCGACGCCCATCTTGTCCTATATGAAGTCTTTCGATGAGAAAAAAATATAAGGCAACCTTTCGGGACGAGACTCCGCCACCACGAGGCGGAACCTTGGCGGAACCAATCTAGGGCTCCGGCAGAGCTGTTCTGCCGGGGACACTTCCCTCCGGGAGGGGGAAATCATCACCATCGTCATCACCAGCACTCCTCTCATCAGGAGAGGGCAATCTCCATCAACATCTTCACCAGCACCATCTCATCTCCAAACCCTAGTTCATCTCTTGTATCCAATTCTTGTCTCCAAGTCCGGGATTGGTGCTAGTAGGTTGCTAGTACTGTTGATTACTCCTTGTATTTGATGCTAGTTGGTTTATTTGGTGGAAGATCATATGTTCAGATCCTTTATGCACATTATTACCCCTCTGATTATGAACATGAATATGCTTTGTGAGTAGTTACTTTTGTTCCTGAGGACAAGGGAGAAGTCTTGCTATTAGTAGTCATGTGAATTTGGTATTCGTTCGATATTTTGATAAGATGTATGTTGTCTAGCCTCTAGTGGTGTTATGTGAACGTCAACTACATAAAACTTCACCATTATTTGGGCCTAGAGGAAGGCATTGGGAAGTAATAAGTAGATGATGGGTTGCTAGAGTGACAGAAGCTTAAACCTTAGTTTATGTGTTGCTTCGTAAGGGGCTGATTTGGATCCATATGTTTCATGCTATGGTTAGGTTTACCTTAATACTTTTGTTGTAGTTGCATATGCTTGCAATAGAGGTTAATCATAAGTGAGATGCTTGTTCAAGTAAGAACAGCACCCAAGCACCAGTCCACCCACATATCAAATTATCAAAGTACCGAATGCGAATCATATGAGCGTGATGAAAACTAGCTTGACGATATTCCCATGTGTCCTCAGGAGCGCTTTTCCTATTATAAGAGTTTGTCCAGGCTTGTCCTTTGCTACAAAAAGGATTGGGCCACCTTGCTGCACTTTATTTACTTTTGTTACTTGTTGCTCGTTACGATTTATCTTATCACAAAACTATCTGTTACCACTTATTTCAGTACTTGCAGAGAATACCTTGCTGAAAACCGCTTATCATTTCCTTCTGCTCCTCGTTGGGTTCGACACTCTTACTTATCGAAAGGACTATGATAGATCCCCTATACTTGTGGGTCATGAAGACTCTTTTCTAGCGCCGTTGCCGGGGAGTGAAGCGCCTTTGGTAGGTGGAATTTGGTAAGGAAAATTTTATTTAGTGTGCTGAAATTTTCTGTCACTTGTTACTATGGAAAGTAATTCTCTGAGAGGCTTGTTTGGGGTATCTTCACCCCATCCAGTAGAGCAAAGAGTTTCTCCTCAACCTACTCAACCTACTGAACCTATTGAAAATGAAACTCCTTTTGAGATTCCTTCGGGTATGATGGAAAAACTGCTAGCTAACACTTTTACTGGAGATGGAACAAAGTGTCCTGATGAACATCTCGCTATGTGGATGAAGTTTGTGGACTATTTAAGCTTGCAGGTATACCCGATGATGTTGTTAAGAAGAAGGCCTTCCCTTTATCTTTGAAGGGAGACGCATTGGTATGGTACAGGCTATGTGATGATATGAGATCATGGAACTATAAAAGATTGAAGTTGGAATTTCATCAAAAGTATTACCCTATGCATCTTGTTCATCGTGATCGCAATTATATATATATAATTTTTGGCCTCGCGAAGGAGAAAGCATCGCTCAAGCTTGGGGGAGGCTTAAATCAATGTTATATTCATGCCCCAATCATGAGCTCTCAAGAGAAGTAATTATGCAAAGTTTTTATGCTCGGCTTTCTGATAACAATCGCACCATGCTCGATACTTCTTGTGTTGGCTCTTTTATGATGAAGACTATTGAATTTAAATGGAATTTATTGGATAGAATTAAACGCAACTCTGAAGATTGGGACCTCAACGAAGGTAAGGAGTCAGGTATGACACCTAAGTTTGATTGTGTTAAATCTTTTATGGATACCGATATTTTCCGTAAGTTTAGCACTAAATATGGACTTGACTCTGAGATAGTAGCTTCTTTCTGTGAATCTTTTGCTACTTATGTTGATCTCCCCAAGGAGAAGTGGTTTAAATATTATCCTCCCATAGAAGTAAAAGTAGCTGCACCTATTAAAGTTGAAGAAAAGACTATCACTTATAATGATCATATTGTTCCCACTTCTTATGTTGAGAAACCGCCTTTCCCTGTTAGAATGAAGGATCATGCTAAAGCTTCAACTATTGTTCGTAAAAGCAATATTAGAACTTATACACCTCCTGAGCAAGTCAAAGTAGAACCCAATATTGCTATTGTTAAAGATCTCTTGTCTGATAATATTGATGGGCATGTTATTCAATTCCAGGGTGAAACTGCTAGAATTGCTAAACCTTGTGATAGAGATAAACATAGACCTGTGGTAGGCGTGCCCGTTATTTTTGTTAAAATAGGAGATCATTGTTACCATGGCTTATGTGATATGGGTGCTAGTGCTAGTGTAATACCCATTGACTTATACAGAGAAATTATGCATGATATTGCACCTGCCAAGTTAGAAGAAATTGATGTCACAATTAAACTTGCCAATAGAGATACTATTTCACCAGTGGGAATTGTTAGAGATGTTGAAGTCTTGTGTGGAAAAACCAAATATCCCGCTGATTTTCTTGTTCTTGGTTCTCCACAAGATAGTTTTTGTCCCATTATATTTGGTAGACCCTTCTTGAATAATGTTAATGCTAAGATAGACTGCGAAAAGAATGTTGTTACTGTTGGCTTAGATGATATGGTTCATGAGTTTAATTTCTCTAAATTTAGTAAACAACATCGCGAGGAAGAATCGCCAAGTAAGGATGAAATTATTGGTCTTGCTTCTATTGCCGTACCTCCTAGTGATCCTTTAGAACAATATTTGCTAGACCATGAAAATAATATGTTCATGAATGAAAGAAGGGAAATAGATGAGGTATTCTTTAAACAGGAACCTATTTTGCAACACAATTTGCCTGTCGAAATTCTAGGGGATCCTCCTCCACCCAAGGGTGACCCCGTTTTTGAGCTTAAACCGTTGCCTAATAATCTTAAATGTGCTTATATCTTGATGAAAAGAAAATATATCCTATTATTATTAGTGCTAACCTTTCAGAGTATAAAGAAAAAAGATTATTTAAAACTCTGAAGAAGCACCGTGTCGCTATTGGATATACATGTGATGATCTTAAGGGCATTAGTGCCACTCTATGTCAACATAAAATAAATTTTGGAAGCGGATGCCAAACCAGTTTGTGATCCTCAACAACGTTTGAATCCTAAAATGAAATAAGTGGTAAGAAAAGAAATACTCAAGCTTCTGGAGGCAGGTATAATTCATCCCGTTGCTGATAGTCAGTGGGTAAGTCATGTCCATTGTGTCCCTAAGAAGGGAGGTATTACTGTTGTCCCTAATGATAAAGATGAATTGATTCCGCAAAGAATTATCACAGGTTATAGGATGGTAATTGATTTCCGCAAATTAAATAAGGCTACTAAGAAAGATCATTACCCCTTACCTTTTATTGATCAAATGCTAGAAAGATTATGCGAACATACACATTATTGCTTTCTGGATGGTTATTCTGGTTTCTCTCAAATACCAGTGTCGGCTAAAGATCAATCAAAGACTACTTTTACATGCCCTTTTGGTACTTTTGCTTATAGAAGTATGCCTTTTGGTTTATGTAATGCACCTGCCACCTTTCAAAGATGCATGATGGCCATATTCTCTGACTTTTGTGAAAAAATTTGTGAGGTTTTCATGGATGATTTTTTCGTCTATGGTTCCTCTTTTGATGATTTCTTGAGCAATCTTGATCGAGTTTTGCAGAGATGTGAAGAAACTAATCTTGTCTTGAATTGGGAAAAGTGCCACTTTATGGTTAATGAAGGTATTGTCTTGGGGCACAAAGTTTCTGAAAGAGGTATTGAAGTTGATAAAGCCAAAGTTGATGCTATTGAAAAGATGCCATGTCCCAAGGACATCAAAGGTATAAGAAGTTTCCTTGGTCATGCTGGATTTTATAGGAGGTTCATTAAGGACTTCTCAAAAATTTCCCGGCCTCTCACTAATTTATTACAAAAAGATGTACCATTTGTCTTTGATGATGATTGTGTAGAAGCATTTGAAATACTTAAGAAAGCATTAGTCTCTGCACCTGTTGTTCAGCCACCTGATTGGAATTTACCCTTTGAAATTATGTGTGATGCTAGTGATTACGCTGTAGGTGCTGTTCTAGGGCAAAGAGTTGATAAGAAATTAAAGGTTATCCATTATGCTAGTAAGACTCTAGACAGTGCTCAAGTAAATTATGCTACTGCTGAAAAGGAACTTTTAGCAATTTTATTTGCTTGTGATAAATTCATACCCTATATTGTTGATTCTAAAGTAACTATTCCCACTGATCATGCTGCTATTCAATATCTTATGGAAAAGAAAGATGCAAAACCTAGACTTATTAGATGGGTTCTCTTGCTGCAAGAATTTGATTTCATATTGTTGATAGAAAGGGAGCTGAGAACCCCGTTGCAGATAACTTATCTAGGTTAGAGAATGTTCTTGATGACCCACTACCTATAGATGATAGCTTCCCTGATTAGCAATTAAATGTCATAAGCACTTCTCGTAGAACTCCTTGGTATGCTGATTATGCTAATTATATTGTCGCTAAATTTATACCACCTAGCTTCACATACCAACAAAAGAAAAAAATTCTATGATCTTCGACATTACTTTTGGGATGACCCACATCTTTATAAAGAAGGAGTAGATGGTGTCATTAGACGTTGTGTACCTGAGCATGAACAGGAACAGATCCTACGCAAGTGTCACACCGAAGCTTATGGAGAACACCACGCTGGAGATAGAACTGCGCATAAGGTATTGCAATCTGGTTTTTATTGGCCTACTCTCTTCAAGGATGCCCGTAAGTTTGTTTTGTCTTGCGATGAATGTCAAACAATTGGTAATATTAGTAGACGTCAATAAATGCCTATGAATTATTCACTTGTTATTGAACCATTTGATGTTTGGGGCTTCGATTATATGGGACCTTTTCCTGCCTCTAATGGATATACACATATTTTAGTTGTTGTTGATTACGTTACTAAGTGGGTAGAAGCTATTCCAACTAGTAGTGCTGATCATAACACTTCTATTAAAATGCTTAAGGAAGTTATTTTTCTAAGGTTTGGAGTCCCTAGATATCTTATGACTGATGGTGGTTCACATTTTATTCATCGTGCTTTCCGTAAAATGCTTGCTAAATATGACATTAATCATATGATTGCATCTCCATATCACCCGCAGTCTAGTGGTCAGGTAGAATTGAGCAATAGAGAGCTCAAATTAATTTTGCAAAAGACTGTCAATAGGTCTAGAAAGAATTGGTCCAAGAAACTGGACGACGCATTATGGGCCTATAGAACTACATATAAGAATCCTATGGGTATGTCTCCGTATAAAATGGTTTATGGAAAAGCATGTCACTTACCTCTCGAACTAGAACATAAGGAATATTGGGCTATTAAAGAGCTCAACTATGATTTCAAACTTGCCGGTGAGAAGAGGTTATTTGATATTAGCTGACTTGATGAATGGAGAACCCAAGCTTATGAAAATGCCAAGTTGTTTAAAGAAAAAGTTAAAAGATGGCATGACAAAAGGATACAAAAGCGTGAGTTTAATGTAGGTGATTATGTATTGCTATACAACTCTCGTTTAAGATTTTTTGCAGGAAAACTTCTCTCTAAATGGGAAGGTCCCTACATTATCGAGGAGGTCTATCATTCCGGTGCCATAAAAATCAACAACTTTGAAGGCACAAATCCAAAGGTGGTAAACGGTCAAAGGATAAAACACTATATCTCATGTAATCCTATAAATGTTGAAACCAATATTATTGAAACCGTAACCCCGGAGGAATACATAAGGGACGCTTTCTAGCCCGTTTCAGACTCTGAAAAAGAATAAATATGTGGTACGGTAAGTAAACCGACTACAAAACAATTTTCAAGGCAATATTTCTCCGTTTTGGAATATTTAGAAAAATGGAAAAATAAGTGGCAGTCCGGGAAGGACACGAGGCCTCCACGAGGGTGGAGGGCGCGCCCTACCCCCCTAGGCGCGCCCCCCTACCTCGTGAGCACCTCGTGTGCCCTCCGGACTCCGTTTTCTTGCTCGATACGTATTTTGGTCGGTAAAAATTCATTATATATTCTCCCAAAGGTTTTGACTCCTGTATCACGCAAATATCCCCTGTTCTTGTTTCGAGCTGTTTTTCTGACAGGTCTAGATCATCATGACGACCCCAAGTGCTTCCAAAGACAAGTTCTTCGAGAAGGTTATCAACCCTTACCTCGCGGAGGTGCTGCGACACCCTCAAACCATTGAGATGCATGATGGGTTGCTGCACATCCGCAATGTTGAGGGACCAAAGGGAGCCGAAAGCGTGGAGTCAAGGCTCGAAGAAATGGAGGAACAAGTTTTCAAGTGCCAGGGGATGGTGGAGCATGGAATCAACGCTAGCCACAAGATGCTCGCGGAGTTCACCAACAACTACGAGCCGGATGCCAAGAACACCGAGGAGGCCATCTTCAAGTTACATGAGAAGATCGAGCACCTCCAAGCCCAAATCTATGATCTGCAAAACCAAAACTGTGAGTATGAATATAGATTCAAAAGGATGAGTTTGGCTGCAGATTTGAGGATTCCGGAGACTCGATCATCCTTCTATGATGGTGAGCCTATGCCATGGAAGGTGGACGACAAGCTTGCATCATCAACAACGACTCCTACTTCACCACCTCCGAAGAAATAATCACATGGGTATGGGCACTCCCCTTGGCAACTGCCAAGCTTGGGGGAGGTGCCCTGGTATCGTATCACCATCACAACTCCCATCTTTACCGTTTTTCTTAGTTTGATCATTTTAGTAGTATCTTGATTTAGTAGAATAAAGTCATGGCATGATCTAGTTTTGAGTTTTGCTTTACGATCCTTCTTTGTAATCGAGTCCGTGAGCTATATAATAAAGATTAGTGTTGAGTCAAGGGCTTGATTATTTTGCCATGATCTTGGGTGAATAGAAGAAAAAGAATAAAAAGATTCAAAGAGTTCAAATTGATCTTATTGAAAGTAATGACTTCACATAGAGAGAGTATGATGATTAAAGGTTGTTGGGAGTTGGCAAATATAGCTTTGGTCATCGTTGCAATTAATAGGAAGTAATAAGGAAAGAGAGGTTTCACATATATATATATTATCATTGACATCTTTTATGATTGGGAGCACTCATTAAAATATGACATGCTAAAGAGTTGAGGTTGGACAAGGAAGACAACATAATGAGTTATGTTTTCTTATATCTGAGATAAAGTATGTTGTCATGGATCCTCTGACGTGTTGAGCTTGCCTTTCCCCCTCATGCTAGCCAAATTCTCAGCACCAAGTAGAAATACTACTTGTGCTTCCAAATAACCTTAAACCAGTTTAGACATGAGAGTCCACCATATCTACCTATGGATTGAGTAAGATCCTTCAAGTAAGTTGTCATTGGTGCAAGAAATAAAAATTGCTCTCTAAATATGCATGACTTATTAGTGCGGAGAAAATAAACTTTGTACGAACTTGTTGTGGACGTAATAAAAGCGACGGACTGCATAATAAAGGTCCACATACAAGGGGCAATATAAAGCGACGTTCTTTTGCATTAAGATTTTGTGCATCAACCCTAAATGTGCATGACAACCTCTGCTTCCCTCTACGAATGGCCTATCTTTTATTATTATCCTCTACCTTATGCAAGAGTCACGGTGATCTTCACCTTTCTTTTTTCATTTTATCCTTTGGCAAGCTCAGCATATTGGAAAGAACATGATATATATATATATATAATTGGATGTAGGGGAGCATGAATTATTATTGTTGACATTGCCCTTGAGGTAAAAGGTTGTGGGGCGAAACTATAAGCCCCTATCTTTCTCTGTGTCTGACTAAAACTCCGTAACCACAAGTATTGCGTGAGTGTTAGCAATTATGAAGGACTAAGTGATAGTTGAGTATGTGGACTTGCTTTTAAGATCTGACATAGACTCTTTCCGATGTTATGATAAATTGCAATTGCTTCAATGACTGAGGTTATAATTTGTTGGAGCTCAATAAGGTTTTTGATTCATACTTTTTGCCTTGTGAAAAGATCATCACTTGAACATAAGTAATCATATGACAAAATATATTTATGTTGTTGTTATGGAAATAATCATGATGCCTTCATGTCCGTATTTTATTTTTATCGACGCCTCTACCTCTAAACATGAGGACATATTTATTGTTATCGGCTTTTCGCTTGAGGACAAGCAAGGTCTAAGCTTGAGGGAGTTGATACGTCCATTTTGCATCATGCTTTTATATCAATATTTATTGCATTATGGGCTGTTATTTCACGTTATGTCACAATACTTATGGCTATTCTCTCTTATTTTACAAGGTTTACATGAAGAGGGAGAATGCCGGCAGCTGGAATTCTGGGCTGGAAAAGGAGCAAATATTGGAAGCCTATTCTACGCAACTCCAAAAGTCCTAAAACTCCACAGAATATCTTAAAATAAATAAAGAAAAATCGTCGCCAAAGATGAAGGCCAGGGGGCCCACACCCTGCTCATGAGGGTGGGGGCGCCCCCCCCCCTTGGGCGCGCCCCCCTACCTCGTGGTCCCCCTGGTGGCTCTCCGACGCCCATCTTCTCCTATATGAAGTCTTTCGATGAGAAAAAAATAGAAGGCAACCTTTCAGGACGGGACTCCGCCGCCACGAGGCGGAACCTTGGCGGAACCAATCTAGGGCTCCGGCAGAGTTGTTCTGCCGGGGACACTTCCCTCTGGGAGGGGGAAATAATCACCATCGTCATCACCAAAGCTCCTCTCATCGGGAGAGGGCAATCTCCATCAACATCTTCACCAGCACCATCTCATCTCCAAACCCTAGTTCATCTCTTGTATCCAATTCTTGTCTCCAAGTCCAGGATTGGTGCTAGTAGGTTGCTAGTAGTGTTGATTACTCCTTGTAGTTGATGCTAGTTGGTTTATTTGGTGGAAGATCATATGTTCAGATCCTTTATGCACATTATTACCCCTCTGATTATGAACATGAATATGCTTTGTGAGTAGTTACGTTTCTTCCTGAGGATAAGGGAGAAGTCTTGCTATTAGTAGTCATGTGAATTTGGTATTCGTTCGATATTTTGATAAGATGTATGTTGTCTAGCCTCTAGTGGTGTTATGTGAACGTCGACTACATAACACTTCACCATTATTTGGGCCTAGAGGAAAGCATTGGGAAGAAATAAGTAGATGATGGGTTGCTAGAGTGACAGAAGCTTAAACCCTAGTTTATGTGTTGCTTCGTAAGGGGCTGATTTGGATCCATATGTTCATGCTATGGTTAGGTTTACCTTAATACTTTTTTTGTAGTTACGGATGCTTGCAATAGAGGTTAATCATAAGTGGGATGCTTGTTCAAGTAAGAACAGAACCCAAGCACCGGTCCACCCACATATCAAATTATCAAAGTACCGAACGCAAATCATATGAGCGTGATGAAAACTAGCTTGACGATATTCCCATGTGTCCTCGGGAGCGCTTTTCCTATTATAAGAGTTTGTCCAGGCTTGTCCTTTGCTACAAAAAGGATTGGGCCACCTTGCTGCACTTTATTTACTTTTGTTACTTGTTGCTCGTTACGATTTATCTTATCACAAAACTATCTGTTACCACTTATTTCAGTACTTGCAGAGAATACCTTGCTGAAAACCGCTTATCATTTCCTTTTGCTCCTCGTTGGGTTCGACACTCTTACTTATCGAAAGGACTACGATAGATCCCCTATACTTGTGGGTCATCACTTGCCTCCTTGATCCGTATATTGATCTGGTCTGACTGGCTCTATTATCCAGGTCCTGTCGTAGGTCGTAAGTGTATCCTGCAGCTGTTGTATCTCTACCTTTACGGCGGGGTTGTGCAGGTGGGTGTTCGGCTTGAGTTGCCGCTCTGTCCCAGCCACATGGTAGTCGGTCAAGTCTGTCAGCAGCGTTACACGTGGGCGGTATAGGCTTTGGGGCATCGTCGTCGAATTGGGGTAGCAGCTTGTGCTTCGCGTAACTCTTGGTTGGGCGTTCGAGGCCGTATTCCTCGGCTGCCAGGACATCAGTCCATCTGTCATTGAGCAGATCCTAATCGGCTTGAAGCTGTTGCTGCTTCTTTTTTAGGCTTTTTGTTGTGGCTATTAGCCGGTGCTTAAAGCGCTCTTGTTTGAAGGGTTCCTCTGGCATGATGAATTCTTCGTCGCTGAGGCTCTCGTCCTCTTTGGATATCGGTACGTAGTTACTATCCTCCGAGCCCTCATCCTCAATGGGGTCGTCGGGGTTTACTTGATCCTCCTCCCAATCACCGTGTTCAGATGTTGGTTCTATAGGGGCTTCTTGGTCTTCGGCGTTATCCGGAGTATTGTAGTCTCCGGTGTCGGTATTGCTGTCTTTTCCTCGGTGCGGTTTAGAGCGGCGCCGCTAACGGTGATGCTTTGGTGGTGCCACAGGAGAATTATTCTCGACTGGGTCCTTCCCACCTTCGCTGTCATCCTCGTCCGGTAAGTGGTGGGTTCTGGCTTTGCGCTTCTCTGGCATCGTCGTCTATACCATCGATGTCCTCAGAAGCGTAATCGAGCATGTTGGTTAAGTCCTCGATAGTGGCTATCAAGTGGGTGGTGGGTGGGACATAAAATTCCCTCCTCTCAGCCCCTAGTGCGGGCTGGGCATAGTTCGGCAGCGATCCTTCTGTAATGGCGAGAGATCACATTAAGTCCAGAGCCTTGTTTAAGGGTGAGGTATGGATAGGGAAGCGAGGATCCGTGGAGCGGGGCGAGGTAGAAGTTCCCTGGCCAAGATCGTATAACATAGACCTCGAGAGTTTGGAGCTGGTGTACAGGGGTGAGTCCGGCTCGGTGAGGATAGAGGGAGCCTGGAGTGATTCCGGGCCGGCAGGTGAAGTGATCCCCTCTGTATCTCCGGTGTTGAGCTCTATGGTTGTGTAGAGTCTAGTGGGTTCTAAACTCCCGTCTTCGGACTTGGCGAGGAGTTCCAGATCAGAGGCCGGAGCTGTAGTTGAAGCCGGGAACCCTTGGAAGATCAAGTCTCCTCAGATATCAACAGCGTAATTTAGGTTTCTGAAACTGAACTGATGACCAGGGGCGTAGCTGTCGATCTGCTCCAGATGGCCAATCAAATTGGCACGCAGTGTGAAGCTACTGAATACAAAGAATTGGACAGGGAGAAATGTCTCCCTCAGGGCGGTATTGTTGTGGATGATTGGTGGAGCCATTGAGCCTTCTGGTGATGACATTGTGGAACTCTCAATGAAAGCACCAATGTTGATGTCAAAACCGGCAGATCTCGGGTAGGGGGTCCCGAACTGTGCGTCTGAGGATCGAAGGTAACAAGGAGGCAGGGGACATGATGTTTACCCAGGTTTGGGCCCTCTTAATGGAGGTAATACCCTACTTCCTGCTTGATTGCCTTTGATGAGTATAGGGGTTACAAGAGTTGATCTACCTCAAAATCGTAATGGCTAAACCCTAGATGTCTAGCCTGTATGATTATGTTCTTGCCTATGTAGTAAGCCCTCTAGTTTATATAGACACTGGCGGGATCTAGGGTTGTACAGAGTCGGTTACAGAGAAAGGAAGGTACACGACCCGAATGCCAAGCTTGCCATCCACGCAAAGGAGAGCCCCATACAGACACGGGGGAGGTCCTTTTATCTTGTATCTTCACGGCCCATCAGTCTGGCCCACGTCACATAGGCCGGCTCCCCGAGGACCCCATAGTCCAGAACTCCCTCAATGCAACTCCCGTATACCGGAGGAATACCTTGTGTGCTATGAAACGTTACAACATAACTGGGTGATTATAAGTATGCTCTACAAGTATCTCCGAAGGTATTTGTTGGGTTGGCATATATCGAGATTAGGATTTGTCACTCCTAGTATCGGAGAGGTATCTCTGGGCCCTCTCGGTAATGCACATCATAATAAGCCTTGCAAGCAATGTGACTTATGAGTTAGTTGCGGGATGATGCACTAGAATGAGTAAAGAGACTTGCTGGTAATGAGATTGACCTATCGAATCTCGGGCAAGTAACATACCGATGACAAAGGGAATAATGTATGTTGTCATTGCGGCACGACCAATAAAGATCTTTGTAGAATATGTGGGAACCAATATGAGCATCCAGGTTCTTTGTTGGTTATTGACCGTAGAGGTGTATCGGTCATGTCTACATAGTTCTCGAACCCGTAGGGTCCGCATGCTTAACGTTCGATGACGATTTTGTATTATATGAGTTATGTGATTTGGTGACCGAATGTTGTTTGGAGTCCTAGATGACATCACAGACATGATGAGGAGTCTCGAAATGGTTGAGAGGTAAAGATTGATATATATGACGATGGTATTCGGACACCAGAAGTGTTCCAGAGGGTACCTGGTACATATCGGGTCACCGGAAGGGGTTTCGGGCACCCCGGCGAAAGATATGGGCCTTATGGGCCAAGGGGGGAAACAGACCAGCCACAAAGGGGCTGGTGCACCCCCTATATGGGCTGGCCAAATTGGAGTAGAAAAGTGGAAGGAGGAAAGGAAAAAGGGAATAGGATTCCCCCTTCCCCCTCTTCCCTTCCTACTTCGAATAGCAACGGGAAAGGGGGAGGCGGAATTGGGAGGACGCCAAGTAGGATTCCTCCTACTTGGGGCGCCCCCTTGGTTGCCTCTCCTCCCCTCCAACCTATATATATGTGGGAGAGGCACCACTAGAACACATATCAACAGTTGTTAGCCGTGTGTGGCGCCCCCGTCCACAGTTTACGCCTCCGTTCATATTCACATAGTGCTGAGGCGAAGCCCAGCGCGGATCACTTCACCATCACCGTCACCATGCTGTCGTGCTAACGGAACTCTCCCTCGACACTTTGCTGGATCAAGAGTTCGAGGGATGTCATCAAGCTGAACGTGTGCAGAACTCGGAGGTGTCGTCGTTCGGTGCTTGACCGGTCGGAACGAGAAGAAATTCGACTACATCAACCGCGTTGTCAAACGCTTCCGCTTTCTGTCTACAAGGGTACGTGGACACACTCTCCCTCTCTCGTTGCTATGCATCTCCTAGATAGATCTTGCATGAGCATAGGATTTTTTTTGAAATTGCATGCTAGGTTTCCCAACAGTGGCATTCGAGCCAGGTCTATGCGTAGATGATATGCACGACGAGAACACAAAGAGTTGTGGGCGGTGATAGGCATACTACTTACCACCAACATTTTATTTTGATTCGGCAGTATTGTTGGATGAAGCGGCCCGGACCAACCTTACATGACCACGTTTGAGGGAGTCCCGGACTAGGGGTTGTCCGGACAGCCGAACTATCATCATCGGCCGGACTCCAAGACTATGAAGATACAAGATTGAAGACTTCGTCCCGTGTCCGGATGGGACTTTCCTTGGCATGGAAGGCAAGCTTGGCAATAGGGATATGTAGATCTCCTACCATTGTAACCGACTCTGTGTAACCCTAGCCCTCTCCGGTGTCTATATAAACCGGATGGCTTTAGTCCATAGCACGAACAACATTCATACCGTAGGCTAGCTTCTAGGGTTTAGCCTCCTTAATCTCGTGGTAGATCTACTCTTGTAATACCCACATCATCAATATCAATCAAGCAGGACGTAGGGTTTTACCTCCATCAAGAGGGCCCGAACCTGGGTAAAACATTGTGTCCCTTGTCTTCTGTTACCAACCGCCTAGACGCACAGTTCGGGACCCCCTACCCGAGATCCGCCGGTTTTGACACTGACATTGGTGCTTTCATTGAGAGTTCCTCTGCGTCGTCACCGATAGGCTCGATGGCTTCTTCGATCATCAACAACGACGCAGTCCAGGGTGAGACCTCTCTCCCCGGACAGATCTTCGTATTCGGCGGCTTTGCACTGCGGGCCAATTCGCTTGGCCATTTGGAGCAGATCGAAAGCTACGCCCCTGGCCGTCAGGTCAGATTTGGAAGTTTGAACTTCACGGCTGACATCTGCGGGGACTTGATCTTCGATGGATTCGAGCCACAGCCGAGCGCGCCGCACTGTCACGACGGGCATGATTTAGCTCTGCAGCCGGACAGTACCCTAGAGGCCGCACACGAGTCCACTCCGATCTTCAATTCGGAGCCGGCTGCGCAGATCGAGGACGGGTGGCTAGACACCGCCTCGGGGGCTACAACCTCTACGGCGATAGAGCCGAACACTGACCTTGTCCCTCATGAAGCTCGTGACTCCGAGGTGCCGGACTCCGAACCTCCCGCGCCCCCTCCAATGGAATCTGATTGGGTGCCGATCATGGAGTTCACCGCTGCGGACATCTTTCAACACTCACCTTTCGGCGACATCTTGAGTTCGCTAAAGTATCTCTCGTTATCAGGAGAGCCCTGGCCGGACTGCGGTCAGGACGGTTGGGATGCGGACGACGAAGAAATTCAAAGCCCACCCACCACCCACTTAGTAGCCTCTGTCGACGATCTAACCGACATGCTAGACTTAGACTCCGAAGACATCGACGGTATGGACGACGATGCCGGAGATGACCAAGAACTAGCGCCTACTGGGCACTGGAAAGCCACCTCATCATATGACATATACATGGTGGATATCCCAAAGGATGGGAACGGCGGAGGAACAGAGGAGGATGACCCCTCCAAGAAACAGCCCAAGCGCCGGCGTCAGCGGCGCCGCTCTAAATCCCGCCAAAGCAAGAGTGGAGATTTCGGCACCGGAGATAATAACGCCCCAGATAGTGCCGAAGACAACCCCCTGCAGCAAGATTCAGCACAGGAGGACGGAGACGCCAGCCCTCACGAGAGAGCGGCAGACGAAGAGGTAGAGGATGATAATTACATGCCTCCCTCCGGAGACGAGGAAAGCCTCGACGACGACGAATTTGTCGTGCCTGAGGATCCCGCTGAACAAGAGCGTTTTAAACGCAGGCTTATGGCCACGGCAAACAGCCTCAAGAAAAAGCAGCAACAACTTAGAGATGATCAAGATCTGCTAGCCGACAGATGGACCGAAGTCCTTGCGGCCGAAGAGCATGAGCTCGAACGCCCCTCCAAAAGCTACCCCAAACGCAAGCTGCTACCCCGATTAGAGGAGGAGGCATATAAACCCGCATCACCAGAGCACGATACGGCTGATCGGCCACCCCGTGGCCGCGACAGAGAGGCCTCTAGGCCCTCCATTAGAACCGTACCCTGGCATCGCTCGAAAAGCACAAGACCACAGGGGAACGCTCTGGACTTGCAAGACATATTGGAGGATAAGGCAAGACAATCAAGATCGATCTACGGATCGTGGGGGCGCCCCATGATACGTGACGACAACCGTCGCGCCGGACACAGCAAGTCCGGCCGGGCCGAACACAGTAGACAAAACTCTTTTGAGCTTCGTCGTGATATAGCCCAATACAGAGGCGCCGCACACCCACTATGCTTCACAGATGAAGTAATGGATCATCAAATCCCCGAAGGGTTTAAACCCGTGAATATTGAATCTTATGATGGCACAACGGACCCCGCGGTTTGGATCGAAGACTATCTCCTTCATATCCACATGGCCCGCGGTGATGATCTCCACGCCATCAAATACCTCCCACTCAAGCTTAAAGGACCAACTCGGCATTGGCTTAACAGCTTACCAGCAGAATCAATTGGGAGTTGGGAGGACCTGGAAGCCGCATTCCTTGATAACTTCCAGGGCACGTATGTGCGACCACCAGACGCTGACGACCTAAGCCACATAATTCAGCAGCCAGACGAATTGGCCAGACAATTCTGGACACGGTTCTTAACTAAGAAAAATCAAATCATCGACTGTCCGGATGCAGAGGCCCTCGCGGCCTTCAAACATAACATCTGTGACGAGTGGCTTGCCCGGCACCTGGGGCAGGAAAAGCCAAAATCCATGGCAGCCCTCACATCACTCATGACCCGCTTCTGCGCGGGAGAAGACAGCTGGCTAGCCCGTAGCAACAACCTCAGCAAAAATTCTGGCAGTCCGGATATCAAGGACCACAATGGCAGGTCGCGTTGCAACAAGAACAAACGCCACATTAACAGCGAAAATAACGAGGATACGGCAGTCAATGCCGGATTCAAAGGCTCTAAATCCGGTCAGCGGAAAAAGCCATTCAAAAGAACTACTCCGGGTCCGTCCAATTTGGACCGAATACTCGATCGCTCGTGCCAGATACACGGCACCCCCAACAAGCCAGCTAACCACACCAACAGGGACTGTTGGGTATTCAAGCAGGCAGGCAAGTTAATTGCCGAAAACAACAACAAGGGGTTGCATAGCGATGACGAGGAAGAGACCCGACCGCCGAACAATAGAGGACAGAAGGGTTTCCCCCCACAAGTGCGGACGGTGAACATGATATACGCAACCCACATACCCAAGAGGGAGCGGAAGCGTGCACTTAGGGATGTATACGCGATGGAGCCAGTCGCCCCGAAGTTCAAACCATGGTCCTCTTGCCCGATCACTTTTGATCGAAGGGACCACCCCACCAGCATCCGCCACGACGGATTCGCCGCATTGGTGCTAGACCCAATCGTCGACGGATTTCACCTCACCAGAGTCCTGATGGATGGCGGCAGTAGCCTGAACCTGCTTTATCAGGATACAGTGCGCAAAATGGGCATGGACCCCTCAAGGATTAAACCCACAAAGACGACCTTTAAAGGTGTCATACCAGGTGTGGAGGCCAATTGTACAGGCTCAGTTACACTGGAAGTGGTCTTCGGATCCCCGGATAACTTCCGAAGCGAGGAGTTAATCTTTGACATAGTTCCGTTCCACAGCGGCTATCATGCTCTGCTCGGACGTACCGCGTTTCTAAAGTTCAACGCGGTGCCGCACTACGCATACCTCAAGCTCAAGATGCCAGGCCCTCGAGGAGTCATCACGGTCAACGGAAACACGGAACACTCTCTCCGAACGGAGGAACATACAGCGGCTCTCGCGGCAGAAGTACAGTGCAGCCTCTTAAGGCAATTCTCGAGTCCGGCCGTTAAGCGACCGGACACGGCTAAACGCGCCCGCAGTAACCTACAACAAGACCACCTGGCACGTTCCGAGCACGCGTAGCAGTGCGGCCCCAACCCCAGCCCCTGCAAAATTTCAAGACAGGTCCTTCACGTACATCATTACGCTCTGGAGATACCATGGGCATGGGGGGAGGGGCACGACCACGATAGGCCCAGAATGCGGCTTAACCACACCAGGGGCTCTCAAGTGTGTCGTTCTTTTTTTCTTTCTTTTTTTTCTTATTTTTACCCACAGGACTCCGTTCATCAGAGGCCCTGTTCGGCAGCAGACCTGCCGAACTCACGATGCAACAGCCAGGGAAGGAGAAAGGCTACGACGAATATCCAGGTGGTCTCCATTACGAGCATTAAATCTTTTTTATACACCATTCCGCAGCCTACCCCTGGAGGGGGACATGTTTAATAGTCCCATCCCTTGCTTATCGCACCATTTGTATCGTTCTGCATTCACAGCAGTATCTCTTGAATAAACAATGCAGCACCTTTTTGCTTACAATTGCATTTCTTTCTTATACATATGTTCATTTATGACATGTTGCATCCGTACACTTTGGTACGGCTAAATACACCAGGGGCTTATGTTTCCCGCATCATGGTGTGATAAGTCCGAACACTTTCACCAGTGCGGCACCCCGAACTTATAGCATTATATGCATCGGCTCCGAATCATGTCTTGGGTCAATAGTTGGGTTTGCCCAGCTCCCATGTTTTGGTACCTTATGTTCCGTTGTATCGGCTAAGGTAGCACTGGGAGAACCACTGCGATTGCGCCCCAGTTGAGCTGGGCGAGCGCCTCAGTGGAGAAAGCTAAAATTGACCGTCATGATGAGGCGAGAGCCGGTCGCTGTTCGAGAGGTTTTTTGTGAGTCCCTAAAGACTTATGCCGCTTAGAGCGAGGAGCCGGCTTTGTCCGGCCCAGGCGTGGATAGCGCCCCAAATTCGGCCTTCCGAACACTAGGGACTTCGCCGAAATTTAAAATTATAGAATTCTATGGCTAAGTGAGAGTGTTCAAGCATTATAAGTCCGGTTGCCTTGTTCGTTGTGTTGAGTGCCTCCCTAGATGGACCCAAAAATGGGAACAAGAGTGCTCAAATTTATCCCGAACACCCCAGCACTCGTGGCATGGGGGATGAAGCCGACGACTTGCCATCTCTCAGATTTGATAAACAGCCGCACAGAAGGTAATATTTTAAATTAACAAGCATTGCTTAGCGCATATGAACAAAGTTTTCAGCGCACAGGATAACAAAATGCGAGTCTACTCAAATATTACATCTTTGGAGCACTCACCCGCAATAATGCGGGCACCCTTCAGGACACTCTTATAATACATCTCGGGCGTGCGATACATCTTGCCCAGTGGTGGCGCGTTCGTCACAAGCTTTTGAGCATCCATCTTGCCCCAGTGCACCTTAGCGCGGGCAAGGGCCCGATGGGCACCTTCAATGCAAGCGGAGTGCTTGATGACTTCAACCCATGGACACGCATCCACCAGCCGCCGCACCAGGCCGAAGTAGCTCCCAGGCATGGCCTCCTTAGGCCACAGCCGAACTATGAGGCCCTTCATGGCCTGTTTGGCCACCTTGTGGAGCTCGACCAGCTGCTTCAGCTGGTCGCTAAGGGGCACCAGATGTCCGGCCTCAGCATACTAAGACCAGAAGACCTTCTCCGTCGAGCTCCCCTCCTCGGCCATGTAGAAAGCAGCAGCATCGGACACGCTGCGGGGCAGATCTGCGAATGCTCCTGGAGAGCTCCGAATTCGGGTGAGTGACAGGTAATTCACACTCACATGCTTACTCTGCATGAAAAATGCCTTACCCGCCACTATTTTCTTCAACGCCTCGATTTCCTGGAGGGCCTTGTAGGCTTCGGCCTTAGCGGCTTTGGCACTCTCAAGAGCCGATGCAAGCTCAGACTCTCGAGTCTTCGAGTCGCGCTCCAAACTCTCATGTTTTTCCACGAGAGCCTGGAGCTCTTGATGTACCTCCGGAAGCCGCGCCTCCTGCTTCTCTCGCTCGGTGCGCTCCGCGGCCACATTACGTTCGGCCACGGACACCGCCTCCTTCAGGGTCGCCACCTCGTTCGTGGCCCCTGCAATACCCATGTTATCCTTGTCATTTTTCTTGCAACCAAATCCTTTTCTGTAAGGTACAATTTTAATAAGGTGTTACTCACCTTCCTTGTCCTCGAGCTGCTTCTTGGCACGGCCGAGTTCGTTCTCGGACCGCTCGAGGCTTTGCTTCAAAGTATTGACCTCCGCAGTCAGTGCGGCAAAGGTCAGCAGCACAACCTGCAATCCCATATTGACATAATTTTTATGACTCCTGCGTATATCTTTTTAGATCCTCGGTCCGGTTTTTCTTTCCGAACACCGAACCGAGCATCAGGGGCTACTGCCTATGCGGTACTATTTTACACATATCACAATTCTTACCTCAAAGCCTGTTAGAAGGCGGCTGCAGGCTTCGGTCAGCCCGCTCTTGGCGAGCTGAACCTTCTGAATCACCGCACCCATGACGGTGCGGTGTTCCTCTTCAATGGAAGCGTCGTTAAGCGCCTCCAGCAAGCTATCCGGTGCCTCCGGTTGGACGGAGGCCACCGGCATCACGGTCTTGCCCTTCTTACGAAGGGGCCGCCCGCCGGACTCCGGAGCCACTTCAGGTTCTGGTGCGGAGTCCGGTGCAAAGTCTGGGAGGTTGCCCTGCGGCACCTCCGGGGCCTCCTCCTCCTGGCGGGTCCCTTCCCGGGATCCCACCTCGGCATCGTCCGCATCACGAGGGGAGGAGGCGGTCGGAAGGGAATCCTTATCCGACGCACCCAAGGACCCGCTTGACGAAGCGGGAAGATCTTCCTTGGGCGGTTTGCAGGGTTGTATGCGGCATTAGAAAGACTCCATGTGGCGAAAATAAAAATCATGAAGTTATTTGGGAGTCCGGATACTTACGATCTCGCCAGGGGCTTGGCCCTTGGAGGCCAATCCTCGTCGTCGTCGCTGGCGTGGGCAGAGCAGTCCGGGGGAAGAGTCCTTCCCTTCTTGGACCCTTCGGCCTCCCTCGTTGGGGAGGCCTTCCTTTTCTTCCCTCCCCCTGGTGGGGGAGAGGCCTCTTTCTTCTCCTCCTCGCCTTCGTGGGATGAGTCCGCCTCGGTGTCATCATCCGATGACACCTAAAAACGGGAACTCTTTCGAGTGCCCGTGGCCTTCTTCTTGGCCTTCTTCTCCGGCACCACATGGGGTGCCGGAGCCAGCAGCCCCGTTAAGAAGGCATCCGCTGGGTCTTCTGGCAAAGGGGCCGGACAGATAGTCTGCTCGGCCTTCTTCATCCAGTCCTGTCAAAGGAGGGGGAGTTTAGATCCCGCATAGAGTCAAACTATGGAAAACAAGCGTCCCGTAAAGGGCAAAATCGCTTACCTCGCTAGCCGGACGCTGCGAGCTGAATCCGCGATCTTCGGTGGCAGATGTGGGAGCCTCGGCGCCCTTAAACAGCACCCTCCAGGCCTCTTCGTACGTAGTGTCGAAGAGCCCGCTCAAAGTCTGGTGCTGCGCCGGATCGAACTCCCACATATTGAAGTCCCGTTGTTGGCACGGGAGAATCCGGTGGATGAGCATGACCTGGACTACGTTGACAAGCTTGAGCTTCCTTTAAACTAGCTTTTGGATGCAGGCTTGAAGTCCGGTCAGCTCCTCCGAATCGCCCCATATCCGGCCACTCTCCTTCCAGATCTGAATTCGGGGGCCGCTGCCCATTCAGGGTCACCCAGCTCGGTGATGTAGAACCACCCCGATTGCCACCCCTTAATGGTTTCCACGAAGGTGCCCTCAAGCCAAGTAACGTTGGGCACCTCCGCACTCTGCTTGGCTGCCCTTCACAACCTTCGGCTTGACACTGAAGTTCTTGAGCCACAAGCCGAAGTGGGGCTTAATGCAGAGGAAGGCCTCACACACGACAATAAACGCCGAGATATTAAGGATGAAATTCGGGGCCAGATCATGGAAATCCAGGCCGTAGTAGAACATGAGCCCCCGGACAAAGGGATGGAGTGGGAAACCCAGTTCGTGGAGGAAATGGGAAAGAAATACTACCCTCTCATGGGGCCTGGGGTGGGGATGAGCTCCCCCTCGTCGGGGAGCAGGTGCGCAATGTCGCTGGACAGGTATCCGGCGCTGCGCAGCTTCTGGATGTGCCCTCCATTACAGAGGAGGCCATCCACTTGCCTCCCGCTCCGGACATAATTGGAGAAGGTTGAGGTGAGATGTGCAGACTTGGGCGCTGGAGCTCGAGTTTGCAGAGATGGATAGGCAAAGGAGGAAGAAGGCATAGGTAAAAGGGTAGATCTTTATCCCCTTATATGGGCGGACGAAACCATGCATCCCCACCGGCCTGATAAAACTCACTTATCTCCCAAGCGCCACAATCAATGGCACGGTTGGGTTACCTACGTCCATATTAATGAGAATCCAGGATAAGGGGAACACGATTTCTGCTTTGACAAGACGTGCCAAGGAAACCGCTTCGCTAGACGCACGGAGGTGGTATAATAAAAACGATTCGAGTAAAGGCTTGGTTGTGGTGTGACGTCACGCCCCAAAATACGTCAGCAGATTGAACTTGTGTAAATATTATTCTCTCTACGGTGGTATGTGGAATTTATTTTGCAGAGCCGGACACTATCCTGGTGTTCACAATCTTCTATAAATTATCCGGAGGAGGAACCCGCCTTGCAATGCCGAAGACAATATGCGCGCCGGACTCATCGTCATTGAAGCCTGGTTCAGGGGCTACTGAGGGAGTCCCGGACTAGGGGGTGTCCGGACAGCCGAACTATCATCATCGGCCGGACTCCAAGACTATGAAGATACAAGATTGAAGACTTCGTCCCGTGTCCGGATGGGACTTTCCTTGGCGTGGAAGGCAAGCTTGGCAATACGGATATGTAGATCT
This sequence comes from Triticum aestivum, assembly GCF_018294505.1. Classification (NCBI taxonomy): domain Eukaryota; kingdom Viridiplantae; phylum Streptophyta; class Magnoliopsida; order Poales; family Poaceae; genus Triticum; species Triticum aestivum. Next base: position 49,297,631 of record NC_057813.1, read on the forward strand.
CCTACCATTGTAACCGACTCTGTGTAACCCTAGCCCTCTCCGGTGTCTATATAAACTGGATGGCTTTAGTCCATAGCACGAACAACAATCATACCATAGGCTAGCTTCTAGGGTTTAGCCTCCTTGATCTCGTGGTAGATCTACTCTTGTAATAACCACATCATCAATATCAATCAAGCAGGACGTAGGGTTTTACCTCCATCAAGAGGGCCCGAACCTGGGTAAAACATTGTGTCCCTTGTCTACTGTTACCATCCGCCTAGACGCACAGTTCGGGACCCCCTACCCGAGATCCGCCGGTTTTGACACTGACAACATTCATGAGACCGGTTCCACCGACAGACATGCAACTAGTTTTGCATAAAGGTGGATGGCGGGTGTTTGTTTCTCCAACTTTAGTTGAATCAAATTTCACTGTGGCCGGTCCTAGTTGAAGGTTAAAACAGCAAACTTGACGAAACAACATTGTGGTTTTGACAACGTAGGTAAGAATGGTTCTTACTAAAAGCTCGTAGCAGCCACGTAAAACTTGCAACAACAAAGTAGAGGACGCCTAACTTGTTTTTGCAGGGCATGTTGTGATGTGATATGGTCAAGACATGATGTGATATACGTTAGTGTATGAGATGATCATGTTTTTTAAAAGTTATCGGCAACTGGCAGGAGCCTTATGGCTGTCGCTTTATTGTATGAAATGCAAACGCCATGTAATTGCTTTACTTTATCACTATGCATTAGCGATAGTTGTAGAAGCAATAGTTGGCGAGACGACCATGACTCTATGATGGAGATCAAGGTGTCAAGCCGGTGGCGATGGAGATCATGACGGTTAGGAGATGGAGATCAAAGGCACAAGATGATGATGGCCATATCATGTCACATATTTTGATTGCATGTGATGTTTATCTTTTATGCATCTTATTTTGCTTAGTCCGGCGGTAGCATTATAAGATGATCCCTCACTAAAATTTCAAGGTATAAGTATTCTCCCTGAGAATGCACAGTTGTGAAAGTTCTTCGTGCTGAGACACCACCTGATGATCGGGTATGATAGGCTCTACGTTCACATACAACAGGTTCAATATAGTTTTGCACATGCGGAATAGTTGGATTAAACTTGACGAGCCAAGCATGTACAGACATGGTCCCGGAACACTGGAGACCGAAAGGTCGAACGTGAATCATATAGTAGATATGATCGACATAGAGATGTTCACCATTGAAGACTACTCCATCTCACGTGATGATCGGACATGGTTTAGTTGATTTGGATCATGTATCATTTAGATGACTTGTGAGATGTCAATCTAAGTGGGAGTTCTTAAGTAATTTGATTAATTGAACTTTAATTTATCATGAACTTAGTCCTAATAGTATTTGCAAATTATGTTGTAGATCAATAGCTCACATTATAGCTCCCTATGTTTTTTGATATGTTCCTACAAAAAAATAAGATGAAAGATGATAGTAGCAATGATGCGGACTAGGTTCGTGATCTGAGGATTATCGTTTTGAACACCACGGAGCATATGAGATGTTCCAAGAGTTGAAATTGGTATTTCAGACTCATCCCCATGTTGAGAGGTAGGAGACCTCTGACAAGTACTTTGCCTACAAGATGGAGGAGAATAGATCAACCAGTGAGCATGTACTCAGAATGTCTGAGTACTACAATCGCTTGAATAAAGTGGGGGTTAATCTTTCAGATAAGATAGTGATTGACAGAGTTCTCTAGTCACTATCACCAAGCTACTAGAACTTCGTGATGAACTATAATATGCAAGGGATGACAAAAACGATTCCCGAGCTCTTCGCGATGCTGAAATCAGCGAAGGTAGAAACCAAGAAAGAGCATCAAGTGTTGATGGTTGACAAGACCACTAGTTTCAATTAAAAGGGCAAGGGAAAGAAAGAAAACTTCAAGAAGAATGGCAAGCAAGTTGCCACTCCCATGAAGAAGCCCAAAGCTAGACCTAAGCCTGAAACTGAGTGCTTCTACTGCAAAGGGAATGGTCACTGGAAGCGGAACTACCCCAAATACTTGGCGGATAAGAAGGATGGCAAAGTGAACAAACGTATATTTGATATACAGATTATTGATGTGTACCTTACTAGTGTTCGTAGTAGCCCCTGGGTATTTCATACTGGTTCAGTTGCTAAGATTAGTAATTCAAAACACGAGTTGCAGAATGAACAAAGACTAGTTAAGGGTGAGGTGACGATGTGTGTTGGAAGTGATTCCAAGGTTGATACGATCACCATCGCACACTCCCTCTACCTTTGGGGTTATTGTTGAACCTAAAATAAATGTTATTTGGTGTTTGCGTTAAGAATGAATATGATTAGATCATGTTTATTGCAATATAGTTATTCATTTAAGTCAGAGAATAATTGTTGTTCTGTTCACATGAATAAAACCTTCTGTGGTCATACATCCAAGGTGAATGGTTTATTGAATCTTGATCGTAGTGATACACATATTCATAATATTGATGCCGAAATATGCAAAGTTAATAATGATAGTGCAACATACTTGTGGCACTACCGTTTAGGTCATATTGGTGTAAAGCGCGTGAAAAAACTCCATACAGATGGATTTTTGGAATCACTTCATTATAAATCATTTGATACTTGCGAACCATGCCTCATGGGCAAGATGACTAAGACTCCGTTCTCTAGAACAATGGAGTGAGCCACTGACTTATTGGAAATAATACATACTGATGTATGCGGTCCGATGAGTGTTGAGGCTCGCGGCGGGTATCGTTATTTTCTGACCTTCACAGATGATTTGAGCAGATGTGGGTATATCTACTTGATGAAACACAAGTCTGAAATAGTTGAAAAGTTCAAAGAATTTCAGAGTGAAGTGGAGAATCATCGTAACAAGAAAATAAGTTTCTACGATCTAATGGCGGAGGAGAATATTTGAGTTACGAGTTTGGCCTTCATTTAAAACAATGTGGAATAGTTTCACAACTCATGCCACCTGGAACACCAGAGCGTAATGGTGTGTCCGAATGTCGTAACCGTACTTTATTCAATATGGTGCGGTCTATGATGTCTCTTACCGATTTACCATTATCATTTTGGGTTTATGCATTAGAGACAGCTGCATTCACTTTAAATAGGGCACCATCTAAATCCGTTGAGACGACAGCATATGAATTGTGGTTGGGCAAGAAACCTAAGTTGTCGTTTCTTAAAGTTTGGGGTTGCAATGCTTATGTGAAAAAGCTTCAGCCTGATAAGCTCGAACCCAAATCAGAGAAGTATGTCTTCATAGGATACCCAAAAGAAACTGTTGGGTACACCTTCTATCACATACCCGAAGGCAAGATCTTTGTTGCTAAGAATGGATCCTTTCTAGAAAAGGAGTTTCTCTCTAAAGAAGTGAGTGGGAGGAAAGTAGAACTTGATGAGGTAATTGTACCTTCTCTTGAATTGGGAAATAGCTCATCATAGAAATCAGTTCCAGTGATGTCTACACCAACTAGAGAGGAATCTAATGATCATGATCATGAAACTTCAGATCAAGTTACTACCAAACCTCGTAGGTCAACTAGAGCACATTCTGCACCTAAGTGGTACTGTAATCCTATTCTGGAAGTCGTGTTACTAGACCATGACGAACCTACGAACTATGAAGAAGCGATGATGAGCCCAGATTCCGATAAATGGCTTGAGGCCATGAAATCTGAGATAGGATTCATGTATGAGAACAAAGTATGGACTTTGGTGGACTTGCCCAATGATCAGTAAGCCATTGAGAATAAATGGATCTTCAAGAGGAAGACAGACACTGATGGTAGTATTACTACCTACAAATCTCGACTTGTCGCAAAAGGTTTTTAACAAGTTAAAGGTGTTGAATACGATGAGATTTTCTCACTCATATGGATGCTTAAGTCTGTCCAAATCATGTTAGCAATTACCGCATTTTATGATTATGAAATCTGGCAAATGGACATCAAAAATGCATTCCTTAATGGATTTCTTAAAGAAGAGTTGTATATGATGCAACCAAAAGGTTTTGTCGATTCTAAAGGTGCTAACAAAGTGTGCAAGCTCCAGCGATCCATTTATGGACTGGTGCAAGCATCTCGGAGCTGGAATATATGCTTTGATGAGGTGATCAAAACATATGATTTTATACAGACTTTTGGAGAAGCCTGTATTTACAAGAAAGTGAGTGGGAGTTCTGTAGCATTTCTAATATTATATATGGATGACATATTGTTGATTGGAAATGATGTAGAATTTTTGGATAGCATAAAAGGATACTTGAATAAGAGTTTTTCAATGAAAGACCTTGATGAAGCTGCTTATATATTCGGCATCAAGATCTATAGGGATAGATCGAGACGCTTAATAGGACTTTCACAAAGTATATACCTTGGCAAAATTTTGAAGAAGTTCCAAATAGATCAGTCAAAGAGAGGTTTCTTGTCTGTGTTGCAAGGTGTGAAGTTGAGTAAGACTCAAAACCCGACCACGACAGAAAATAGAAAGAGAATGGAAGTCATTCCCTATGCCTCATCCATACCTTAAATAAAGTATGCTATGTTGTGTAGTAGACCTATTGTGTAACTTGCCATGAGTTTGGCAAGGAGGTACAATAGTGATCCAGGAGTTGATCACTGGACAGCGGTCAAAGTTATCCTTAGTTACCTAAGAGGACTAAGGAAATATTTCTCAGTTATGGAGGTGACAAAGAGTTCATCATAAAGAGTTACGTCGATGCAAGCTTTGACACTGATCCAGATGACTCCGTGTCTCAATCTAGATACATATTGAAAGTGGGAGCAATTAGCTAGAGTAGCTCTGTGCAGAGCATTGTAGACATAGAAATTTGCAAAATACATACGGATCTGAATGTGGCAGACCCATTGACTAAACTTCTCGCAAAAGCAAAACATGATCACACCTTAGTACTCTTGGGTGTTAATCACATGGCGATGTAAACTAGATTATTGACTTTAGTAAACCCTTTGGGTGTTGGTCACATGGCGATCTGAACTATGGGTGTTAATCACATGACGATGTGAATTATTAATGTTTAACACATGGTGATGTGAACTAGATTATTGACTCTAGTGCAAGTGGGAGACTAAAGGAAATATGCCCTAGAGGCAATAATAAAGTTATTATTTTATATTTCCTTATATCATGATAAATGTCTATTATTCATGCTAGAATTGTATTAACCGGAAACTTGATACATGTGCGGATACATAGACAAAACACGGTGTCCCTAGTAAGCCTCTACTAGACTAGCTCGTTAATCAAAGATGGTTAAGTTTCCTAACCATAGACGTGTGTTGTCATTTGATGAACGGGATCACATCATTAGGAGAATGATGTGATGGACAAGACCCATCCGTTAGCTTAGCATAATGGTCATTAAGTTTTATTGCTATTGCTTTCTTCATGAAATATACATATTCCTTTGACTATGAGATTATGTAACTCCCAGATACCGGAGGAATACCTTGTGTGGTATCAAATGTCACAACATAACTTGGTGATTATAAAGATGCTCTACAGGTATCTGTCGTGGAATTAACACGTCAGATGTCCTAGTGAGAGGACTTAGTCGTGGAGCCATCGCAACGAGATTAGCTTAAAGAGGTTAAACCGGACAAAGGACATGGGGAGTTTATAATTGTTCTGCCCCTTGCGGTGAAGGTAAAAACCTACGATCTAGTTGTGGTGGAATTGATGGGGTCTCAATGAGCAGGGAGCGAATCCGCTTTACCTACCCCTTGAGTTGTTGTTTCTTGTCCCTGAACCGCCGCCAGGTCGTCCCTTTATATACACAGGTTGACGCCCGGCGGTTTATAGAATATTGAGGCTGGCTCATACACGTGTCCGTCTCGGTTTCTTCCTTTCCCTAACTTACAACATAATTTACACATCTCATGGCGGTTTATGACTATGGGCCCTAATCCGCCATTGGGCCCTAGGCCTCTAAGCTTCAATAGTAAAGCGCCATATTCCTTGTCTCCATGGGCTTCAATACGGATGAGCATAACCCGGCCCCTCCTGGGCGGTTTATACTCAGTAGTTATATCCCCAACATTAGGCCCTAGATTGATTTGAACTTGTTCATGTCAATCTTCAACATTTTAGGGAAAACTCCTTGAACATCCTTGTATGATCCTTGTAAACCGCCATGACATCTCCTCCATATGATCTTGGTAAACTGTCGTGACGTCATCTTCTAGGATTATAATAAATTGCCGTGATGTCATCTTTCTATAAAAGATCTATAAACATATCCTTTTCATTAATGACCCTCCGAAAACCGAGGCGACAGCTATGTCAGATATCCACTTTTTGGTTCCTCGATTCCTGCGCCTGTCACTTATCCCTTCGCCTTATAAATATGGCCAAGGGTCATTCTTTTCCTTTCCCCTTCGTGCCCCTTTGCCTCATCTTCTTCCTCTCGTTGCCTCAGAGCTCGAGCGCAGCTGCCGTCGTCGACCTTCACGTCTGCACCGCCAACGGCCGCTGCATCAACCTAATCGAACCAGAGAAACTTGATGCCTCCTCCGCTGTTCAGCAGCATTAGTAAGTTCTTCTTCTTGTTATAGAACAGATCTGCATTAGGGTTTCCGCTGTTCATCCGTGTTCTTCCCATTTCCTCGCTCTCTTCCTTTAGATCGCATAGCTTAACCTGGATCTGATAGTAAAGGCGAGGCAATAATAGTTTAGCATCTGTTTTCAATCACAGAAAATACCCTTCTCTGTCTAAGATCCCATCTGAACATGTGTGTTCCTCTGCTATCATGCTTTTAGGTATCAAATATATCTCCTTTTCAGAACTGCTGTAGATCCAAATTTACAACACAAATTTGTGAAATCTGTTTGTACAACACTTAGGGATTTTTCAGATCTCTAACTTCCACACCATTGTAGGCGGTTTGTACTTTTTAGAAAATGATAATCCGTCAGGTCCATTAGCCCTCTTTATAAACCACCAACTCATCCTTGATATAAAATTCCGGATTATCATGCGTATGGGTTTCAATTTGTTTTCCTGTCTTTAAACCGGACTGTCTGCATTACCCAAAATCTTAAACCGGCATTGGTCCTCTTTTCCAGCTTTCTGTTCAAATGGCCAAGACATTTTATGCTTGCAATTGGGTCCCTTCTCGGGTTACGGAAGAGCAGTTGACTGGGTATGTTGTGACTGGCGCTTTAGCGAGCAAGGAAACCATCCACTGGAGAGTCCCCGGTTTAGAGAATCCTCCTGAACCTCAGGATGGAGAAGTAGTTGTTTTTACTGATCATCTGAATCGAGGGTTCATCCCACCCGGATCAAAATTCTTTCGTGATGTTCTTGCTTACTTGCAACTCCACCCTCAAGATATTGGGCCAAACTCTGTGTCCAATATTTGCGATTTCCAAGTGTTTTGTGAGGCCTATCTTCAAGAAGAACCCACAGTTGAATTGTTTAGAGATTTCTTTTATTTGAACCGTCGCACAGAATTCACAGATGGACCCAACACTTAGCTTGGTGGGATGTCAATTCAAAAGAGGAGAGATGTCAATTTCCCCCATGCCAAGCTTCATAGTCATCCCAAGGACTAGAACCAGACTTGTTTTTACTGCAAAGACACATCTCCATCTGGCAAAAATCCTCTGTCGGGTTACCGCCCTCACCGTCTTAGTAATACTCATCCATTCCCTCAAAGGTTGATTGCCTAAGAGTGGTCCACCTATGCGCCACAACTCTCCAAACTCATAGCATTTATGGCCAACGGTTTAACAGGTGTTGACTTCGTCCGCTACTGGATATCTTGGAGCGTTCCGCCTTTAAGCCGGCGCCCCGGTTTAATGTGTGAGTACACGGTGGACTTGAAATATCCTCAATGTCATATTGATATTCAGCTAACAGAAGATGAAGTTACTGAAGCTGTTAAGAAAATATTGAATGAACCGGAAGCCGTCTGCAGTCAAGTAGGGATCAGTCCCTTCTGCACTTCTAATAAACCGCCAGCTATAAGAATTGCCTCATTTTTACTTTTAATCTGTCCTTTATTTAAATGTTCCTTTATAATTTGTTGTCCATCTGTGCAGGATGATGATCCTTTCTGGAAGAAGAAATCTCAAGATAAACAGGCCAAGCCCCAGGATAAACCGGCCAGAGCACCCCGCAGCAAGACTAAGGCTATAAAGAAGCCAGCGAAGAAGAAAATCGTCGAACCCTCTGATGTGGCCAATGATGACGAGCTTGATAACCCGGACTCAGAGGTAGAATTAGATTCTCTTGGTTCTTTTTTCATGCACATCATTGACAATGATTATTATCAGGATGATGCGGAAGCTAGCCACGCTGGCGAAGCAGAGGTAATTGTTCTATCCTCCGATTCAAATCATGTGCCAGTACCAAAACTTCGTTGAGCAGTCCGGAAAGTAAAACATTCACACCCTCTTGCTCATTTGGATTCGCACTTTTCTTTGAAGACACAGCAGCAAGAAGCTCGCCGCACAACCCGGCATAGTTGTCAAGTGGTTACCTCTTCCGGTTTACCTTATTCCCCGTTTCGCAAGCGTCGTCAAGAGGTCTCTTGTACTTCTAATAAACTTTATCCCAAGGCAGGTTACTTCTGATATCCTCTTAATCTGTCTGACTCGAATTATCAGGGCACTTCCAATTCCTCCTCCGGTGATTCATCGACTACACAGATGCATCCTCTCAAGTTCGTCCCTGGGTAAGCATAGTAAACTTAGTTTTGCTCTCTTGCACCGGTTTATTGTACTAACCTCTGTATTTGTTTTTTTAGTGCCAAAGCCAGGCTTAGCAAAAAAGCCAAGCTGACTACACTGAATGATGATAATCCGGCGACTGAACCGGAGAGGACCTCAGAGGCTATTGATCAAAATGCTGACATTGATCTAGATGACCCGGCACCTCAGGGTCAGGATACTTTTGCTGATCCACCAGAGACAAATCCAACAAGCCGACGCGCTGATCCGTCAAGCCCAGCTGCCGATCCACCAAGCCCAGCAAAAGCCTCTGATAAACCGCCGAGCCCAAATAAAATAGCTGAAGGCACGACAGATGATGTTGTGATTACTGGCTTTGGCCATATCACTCCTGGCAATCCTGTCGCTTTATCAAAGCACGGTGCAAAAGAAGAATTTACCGCTATGGATAAGGGCAAGTGGAAATCGGATTTGTCAAGCTATGCCCATCTCTCTGCTCAGGACAACCATTTTGGATAACTAAACCGTCTGTACACCAGTCGTGACTATGAAGCCGGTTTAGTAAACCTAATGAAAGAGCGATATGAGGTAAACACTTGTTCCTTTGAATAACTTCTTTTTTCCTTATATCCTGCTTCAATGATCAACTCTAGTAGCCCCCAAGGGTCGGTTCATCAATATGAATGTGAACCGGGACTTATAATAGGAGAATACTTGGATTTTGCTTGTGTAGTCCTTGTAGACCGGTTTATACCTTTAGGATGAACCGGTATATCTTTTGTAATGTAGTTTCCAAAATTCATTCCAGTTGTCAACATGATCCGGTTTATTATCAGAACCTAGATAACCTTGAATTGAACCGATATGCATTAGCCCCCAAGTGCCAAGTATATAACTTAATGTATGCTTGGGACTTAAAATATTAGTTGACAAAAGCAATCCACATTAGCCCCAAGTGCCAAGTATATAACTTGTTATGTGCTTGGGACTTTTAAAAAAGTATTAACCACTTATTACCTATCTTTTACAGACTGACTTGAGCAACAAAGATTCCCAAATCGCCGATCTCCAAGAAAACATCAAATCCCAACAAGCGGAAACTTCAAAGGCCAAAGATGAGTTGAAGGGCGCTTTAACAGCCACGGAGCAATTAAAGGATGGCTTCAAAGGCGAGCGAGCAGACTGGGAGGCTGAAAAGGTCACTTTGCTGAAATGGGCGGAGGATGCTGAAGCGGCCCTTAAGCCGGTGGCGGAAGAGCTGTCTAGCTTGAAGCGGCAAATCAATGCTATGACTGCGGCCATTTTTGTAAGTAGCCTTGCTATGAACCGTAATTAATCAGTCTTGAAACCTCCGGTTTAACAACAATATTGTAACCATTGCATGTAGCCGCGTCGCCCATCTTGGCTCATATATGCGCAAGAAGCTGAAGGTTGCCTATACTTTAATTGAGCAGTTATATACCGGCGCTCAACGAGTTATCTGCACTGCTTCATACAATAAACCGCCGCCAACTTTAATCAAGGATACATTGGCCAAGCTCTCCATGACACCGGCCCAGCTAGAAGAGGTGAAGAGATCTGCTGCAAGAGCTGGCACTTTATCTGCACTGACTCGGGCTAAGGCTTGGATAGCTGACCTTGATCTGGAGGATATTGGAAATGGTTATCCGAGTCAAAAAGAAGATGGGTCGGAATTTGACAAGGATGCCCTTAAAGCCTTGACAAAGAAGATGCGTCCTCTTGCGAGTAGACTGGCTGAAGAGACTAATTTGTCTTTCCACTGGTCCATCTATGATGCAGACAACAGACGGATCGATGCGTCGGTTTATGAAGCCCAGAATTTAATCCCGCCAATCCGTAAGCATACTTATGCCCCTGACGTTGAACCGTCAGATCTTATAAGTGATGAAGCTATCTTCCGAGCTTTTTCTAGAATTGACTGGGCAACCATTGACTTCCAGCCAGTGGGTGGGGAGGCGGAGGTTGAACCGGCGCAGGATGATCCGCAATCTTCACATCAAGCTGAAATAGAATCATAACTCAAAAGCTGGTTTATCGTCTTGCGCACTGTCCTTTGTTCAAAACAATTATCCTTTTGGGTGTTTAAAACGCCTTGTAATAGGCTAGCTTGAAACACTTGGTCCACTATGCCATCGTGCATAGCTTGAAACACTTAGTCTGCTATACCATCGTGCATAGCCACTTTCCTGAGATTATCAATCTGTCATGATATGCAATGTGTGCTTATGATCTTTAACAGTGTTATGCAATCCTGTTTTCTGCATATGACAAACTTAAAATTGCCCTGGCGGTTTACCGCCGGACGGGTTATGATACCCAATATAAAGCCAGAGTTTACAACCAAGGCTGTAAAATGAAATATGAAATATATCATACATGTGATGTTGTTTATCACATCGTTGGTTTACCAACTGTTTGTAGTAAGGGTAATAACCCAAATCTTGAGTGTTGATAGCTCTCACCATGCCGTGTTGGTTTATAAGAAGCCATGCCGGGTTATGATAAACACCGGATGATCATCCTGGCGACTTATAGTCAATGCCAGACCGGGTTGTGATAAACACCGGTTTAAGATTGGTTGTGTACTAACAAATGATAGTTGAAAGCCACGCCGGATTAATGAACACCGGGTTATATTGATGACTTATAGTCAGACCGGGTCAATAGATGCCGGTTTATCTCAAAACCTCATCAAAGGACAAAAAACTTGGAAAAAACAAAAGCAAATGAAAACTTGTAGTTGAGGCTTTTCAAGGGCTGCCAGGCCCAAATTCGAGGCTTTTCATGGGCTGCCAGGCCGCTGAGTTAAACCATTTTACAAAGCCTTTTAAGATGGACCTCACATTAACCAATCATTATTTTAACTTTGACAAGTTTAGGGTCTGTATAAGATTGACTTGTCAAACGTTCGACGGGTCATACCAGGATTACCTGGACGGAGTGGCTTACTTGATGAAGGCAGGTTAACCCGGGGTTTTAGGTGAATACACCTGGCTTCCAAGCCTGGCTTGATAGCCTATTACAAGGGTCCTTTCAAAATCTTTGTTGCTGTGCACAAAGAGCCCCCAAGTAACATTGTGAGATGTGCTCAATTGGTACCTATGTTTGAGCTGTGCGTGGCAACAGACTCTCTTTGGTCCCTTGGGTGTGAAGCTCCCAAGCTTTTTTTATATGGCTTTATAAGCCGGTTTAATGGGTAACTAGAACTCCGCTTTGTAAGCATAAGCCCCCATGTAACCAAGAAGACATATAAGATGAAACGGCAGAGGCCCCGCTTTAGCAAGGATGTCGGTTTATTTAGTGATCATAATATGTACATTGTCAAAAATATATACATAGTAGGAGCCTGTGGCTTAGGTGTAGTAAGGCCGAAGATGAGCTATATTCCACGGCCGGCGAGTCTCCTCCTCTGACTTGCGTGAGTCTTTGTGCTCTCGAACATCGATGAGGTAGTATGACCCGTTGTTCAGATTATTGCTGACCACAAAGGGCCCTTCCCAAGGTGGAGACAACTTGTGCATGTCAGTCTGATCTTGGATGAGCCGTAGCACCAAGTCGCCTTCTTGAAAAGTCCTGGTTTTAACCCGGCGGCTGTGATAACGCCGCAGGTCTTGCTGATAAATCACCGAGCGAGTTGCCGCAATATCCCATTGTTCATATAGCAGGTCCAATGCATCCTGGCATGCTCTTTCATTGTCCGCTTCAACGTAAGCTGCCACTCGGGGCGAGTCATGGCGAATATCACTTGGGAAAACTGCTTCCGCTCCATAAATCATGAAGAAGGGTGTGTAACCCATAGATCTATTGGGGGTGGTGTTAATGCTCCATAAAACAGAAGGCAACTCCATCAACCCACAACCCGGTGTCCGCTGCAAAGGGAGCATAAGCATGGGCTTGATACCCTTTAGGATTTCCTGATTAGCTCTCTCCGCTTGACCATTAGATTGGGGTGGGCCACTGATGATACATCAAGCCGGATGTGCTCACGTTGACAGAACTCTTCCATAGCTCCCTTGGAGATATTCGTGTCATTATCTGTTATAATGCTGTGTGGAAAACCAAAGCAGAAAATCACCTTTTTCATGAATTGAACTGCCGTGGCTGCATCACACTTGCTCACTGGCTCTGGCTCTACCCACTTCGTAAATTTATCAACCGCCACCAGAAGGTGGGTCTTCTTATCCTTGGACCTCTTAAAAGGCCCAACCATATCCAGCTCCCAAGTTGCAAACGGCCAGGTGATTGGAATCATCCTCAACTCCTGAGCCGGAACATGTGCCCGACGTGCAAACTTCTGACAGCCATCACACTTTTGGACCAGATCCTCTGCATCATCATGAGCTGTTAACCAGTAAAAACCGTGTCGGAAAGCCTTAGCCACCAAGGATTTTGAACTGGCATGATGACCACAATCTCCTTCATGGATTTCACGCAAGATCTCATAGCCTTCTTCAGGAGAAACACAACGCTGAAACGCCCCTGAGACACTGCAATGATGTAACTCGCCATTGACAATAGTCATGGACTTAGACCACCGGATTATCTGCTTGGCCAAAACTTCGTCCTCTGGTAACTCGCCCCGGTTCATATACGCCAGGTACGGCAATGTCCAATCAGGGATAGCATGAAGAACCACCACCAATTGAGCTTCTGGGTCAGGAATAGCCAAATCCTCCTCCATCGGTATCTTGACTAACGGATTATGCAGAACATCAAGAAAGACATTAGGCGGCACCGGTTTACACTGGGATCCGAGCCGGCTTAGAGCGTCCGCCGCTTCATTCTTGCGCTGATCAATGTGCTCGACCTGGTAACACTTGAAATGACCAACAATGACATCCACCTCTCGTCGATAAGCTGCCATAAGTGGATCCTTGGAGTCCCATCTATCAGACACCTGCTGAGCCACTAAATTGGAGTCGCCGAAGCAATGTACTTGGATTAGGTTCATCTCCTTAGCCACCCGAAGACCGTGGAGCAAAGCCTCATACTCAGCTGCATTGTTAGTACAGGGAAACATTAAGCGGAGAACATAACAAAATTTGTCACCTCGAGGGGAAGTAAGAACCACTCCAGCTCCCGAGCCCTCCAATTGTCTGGATCCATCGAAGTGAATAGTCCAGTATGTGTTATCCGGTTTATCCTCCGATGCCTGCAACTCTGTCCAATCATTGATGAAATCCACAAGTGCTTGGGATTTGATAGCAGTGCGAGGCATATATTTTAACCCGTGAGGCCCAAGCTCAATAGCCCACTTAGCGACCCGGCCAGTCGCCTCCTTGTTCTGAATGATGTCTCCCAATGGAGCGGAACTGACCACAGTGGTGGGATGGCCTTGAAAGTATTGCTTAAGCTTTCGGCTTGCCATAAACACTCCATACACCAGCTTCTGCCAATGGGGATATCTCTGTTTGGACTCGATAAGCACCTCATTGATATAATAAACCGGTCGTTGAACCGGATATTCCTTACCAGCCTCCTTGCGCTCCACCACAATAGCCACGCTGACAGCTCGGGCATTAGCAGCCACATATAACAGCAAAGGTTCCTTATCGATGGGGACAGCAAGAACGGGCGGTTCATCTAACTGCCTCTTCAAATCCTCAAACGACGCATTAGCAGCATCACTCCAGACAAAGTTGTCTGTCTTCTTCATCATCTGATAAAGCAGAATCGCCTTCTCCCCCAACCGGCTGATAAACCGGCTTAGTGCTGCAATACGACCCGCCAGCCGTTGAACATCATTGATACATGCCGGTTTAGCCAGGGACGTAATAGCCTTGATCTTCTCCAGATTAGCTTCAATGCCCCTGTTAGACACCAGAAAACCCAAGAGCTTGCCAACTGGCACACCAAAAACACACTTAGCCGGATTAAGCATCATCTTATAAATCCTCAGATTATCAAAAGTTTCCTACAAGTTAGCTATGAGTGTATCTACTTTCCTGGATTTCACCATGATATCATCCACATAAGCATGAACATTGCACCCAATCTGATTATGAAGGCAATTCTGCACACATCGCCGATAAGTCGCCTGAGCACTCTTGAGCCCAAAAGGCATAGATACATAGCAGAAGTCTCCAAAAGGAGTTATAAAAGCCGTATTCTTCTGGTCCTTAACTGCCATTTTGATCTAATGGTAACCCGAATAAGCATCCAGAAAACTCAAACGCTCACAACCCACCGTAGCATCAACGATTTGATCAATACGAGGGAGGGCAAAGGGATCAGCTGGGCAAGCCTTGTTCAAATCCGTGTAGTCCACACACATACGCCAAGTGTTGTTCTTCTTAAGTACCAGCACCGGGTTAGCTAACCACTCAGGGTGAAAGACCTCCACAATAAACCGCGCCGCCAATAGCCAGGCTACCTCTTCACCAATGGCCTTGCATCTCTCTTCATTAAAACGATGAAGAAACTGTTTGACCGGTTTAAACTTGGGATCAATATTAAGAGTGTGCTCAGCGAGTTCCCTCGGTACACCTGGCATGTCATAAGGTTTCCATGCAAAGATGTCCCGGTTCTCACGAATGAAATCGATGAGCGCGCTTTCCTATTTTGGATCCAAGTTAACACTGATGCTAAACTGCTTGGATGAATCGCCAGGAACAAAATCAACCAACTCGGTCTCATCAGCCGATTTAAACTTCAAAGCCGGATCATGCTCTGTAGTGGGTTTCTTCAGAGAAGTCATATCCGCTGGATCAACATTGTCTTTATAGAATTTTAACTCCTCTATTGCACAAACTAACTCAGCATAAGCCGCGTCACCTTCCTCGCCCTCCAAAGCAATCTTGCGGCTGCCATGAACTGTGATGGTCCCCTTATGACTCGCCATCTTGAGCTGCAGGTAAACATAACACGGCCTTGCCATGAACTTAGCATAAACCGGCCGTCCAAACAGGGCATGGTACGGACTTCTGATTTTGACCACTTCCAAGGTCAATGTCTCGGACCTTGAATCATGATCATCTCTAAAAACCACCTCCAGAGCTATCCTACCGACCGGGTGGGCCGATTTACCAGGTACCACACCATGAAAAGTGGTGTTCAATGGTTTAAGATTCTTATCCGTTAACCCCATACGCCGGAAGGTTTCATAATACAAGTTGTTGATACTGCTCCCTCCATCCATGAGCACCTTGGTGAACTTATATCCTCCAACCTACGGCGCAACCACTAACGCCAGATGACCTGGATTATCAACCCGGGGCGGATGATCTTGTCGACTCCACACAATAGGCTGCTCAGACCAGCGTAGATAACGGGGCACCACCGGTTCAACGGAGTTCACTGCCCTCTTATGGAGTTTCTGATCACGCTTGCACAGACTGGTAGTGAAGACATGATATTGTCCACCATTTAACTACTTTGGGTTACTCTGATAACCTGACTGCTGCTGTTGTTGACTCCCCTATAGATTATAACCGCCTTGGTTGCCCTGATTGCCTTGATTGCCCTGTCCACTTTGGTTACCCTGAAAACCTGAACCGGAGTTACCTCCACCATAACCCGGTCCGTGAAACCCCAGTCCTGAACTGCCATCCATGATCATACCGGAAGAGATCTGAATTTTTGAACTCTCGCATAATGAAGCAATCCTTCCATAGGTGTGTTGCCGGTTTATCTTGCGTCCCGTGCTTTGGGAAAGGCTGGTTCAATAGACGCTCCAGATTCATACCTGATCCTCCGCCCCGTGGGGGCGGTTTACCCTTACGGCGCTGATTATTGCCCTACACATTGGTGTTAGCCACAAAGCCAGAATTATTATTCGCCTTGCGCTTACCATTATTCCCATGGCTCGCCTGGTTATGCTGTTGTCCTTTTGCGCTGACGTTCTTCTTTCCTTTCTCCGGCTCCTCGTCGTCAGACTCGGGATCCTTAGAATAATCAGAATCAGCATACTTAACCAAAGCTGCCATAAGTGTTCCCATGTCATTGCAGTGACACTTGAGCCGTCCCAACTTCAACTTCAACGGCTTAAACCGGCAATTGCCCTCCAATGTTATGATTGCCAAATCAGCATTGATGCGGTCCGATGAATGCAGAATTTCTGAAACCCGGTGAGGGAGTCCTGGATAAGGGGGTATCCGGACAGCCGGACTATATATTTTGGCCAGACTGTTGGACTATGAAGATACAAGACTCAAGACTTCGTCCCGTGTCTGGATGGGACTCTCCTTTGCGTGGAAGACAAGCTTGGTGATTCGGATGTTAGATCTCCTTCTTTGTAACCAACTTTGTGTAACCCTAGCCTCCTCCGGTGTCTATATAAACCGGAGGGTTTTATTCGTAGGCAGAAGAATAATCATAATCATAGGCTAGCTCCTAGGGTTTAGCCTCTACGATCTCGTGGTAGATCAACTCTTGTAATACTCATATCATCAAGATCAATCAAGAAGGAAGTAGGGTATTACCTCCATCGAGAGGGCCCGAACCTGGGTAAAACATCGTGTCCCCTGCCTCCTGTTACCATTAGCCTTAGACGCACAGTTCGGGACCCCCTACCCGAGATCCGCCGGTTTTGACACCGACATTGGTGCTTTCATGGAGAGTTCCGCTGTGTCGTCACCACAAGGCTTGATGGCTCCTTCAATCATCATCAACAACAACACGGCTCAGGGTGAGACTTTTCTCCCTGGTTAGATCTTCGTGTTTAGCGGCTTCGTACTGCAGGCCAACTTGCTTGGCCATTTGGAGCAGATCGATAGCTATGCCCCTGGCCATCAGGTCAGGTTCGCAAACTTGAATTACATGACCAACATCCGCGAAGAATTGATCTTCGATGAATTCGGGCCTTCATCAGGAGTGCCGAACGGTCACGACGGGCACGACTTGGATCTGTCGTCGAACAGTATTCGAGATATCGCACCTACAGCGGCCCCGGACCTAAATCCGGGACAGAGCATGTCATCTGAGGACGGGTGGATGGACCACGCCATGGATGCCGCATACTCATCAGCGTTGGAGCCGAACACAGACTCCGCCTCTAAGGAAATCTGTGTTGCCGGACCCCCAGACTTGTTTCTGGCTGTAGGTCCAGGACTGCGTGCATCCGTTCCCATCGAAGCTGATTGGACACCAATCATGGAGTTCACCGCCGCGGATATCTTTCAGCACCCACCCTTTGGTGACGTTCTAAACTCTTTAAGGTCTCTCTCTTTGTTAGAGGACTCTTGGCCGAACTATGTTAGGCTCGAGGGGGATTCATACGACGAAGAAAATCTCCGCCCACCCAACACCCACTTAATAGCCACTGTCGATGACGTAACAGACATGCTTGACTTCGACTCCGACGACACCGACGGTATGGACGTTGGCGTAGGGGACGATTTGGAACCACCGCCCACGGGGCGTTGGACTGCCACCTCATCATATGATATATACATGGTGGACACGCCTAAGGAGGACAACGGCAACAAAAAGGAAACAACGGAGGATAAACCCCCCGGACAAAAGCCAAAATGACGGCGCAGGCGCCGCTCTAAGTCCAGCCACAGTAAAAATAGTGATAATGACACTAGAAAAATTGACACCCCAGTCAACTCCAAAGGCAACAACGACCATATGGACCCAGCGATGGAGCAGGATGAGCCAGGTCACGCCGAACACAGCCCGGAGCAGACGCCCGATCACAGCAATCCCGAGGGCCAAACTCATCAACCTGCCCTTGGAGAAGAGTACAGTCCGGACGACGATGCATTCATCATCCCGGAAAAACGTTTGGAGCGAGATAACCTCCACAGAAGGCTTATGGCCACTGCAAGAAGCCTAAAGAAGCAGAAGCAAAGGATTAAAGCTATGCAGGATACGCTCAACCACAGATGGAATAAAGTGCTAGACACTGAAGGAAAATATGGTGACGATCGCCACACAAAGAGCTACCCAAAGCGCAAGCTGCTGCCCGAATTTGATGATGAAGCCATTTCGCCAAAGAACAATACGGCCAATCGACCGGACCAACCGCTCCATGACCATGATAGAGCAGCCACTGACACCGCACACGATTTACGTGAGCTCCTGAACAAAAAGGCCGGCGCGACTAGGTCCATCTATGGATCTAGAGGACATGATCCGGCGCAGGATTACGGTCACCAAAACGATCAAACTGATCGAATACCAGTTCGGAATCAACACCGGACACAACAACAGTCGACAGCATGCCACGACATGTCCAGATACAGAGGGGTTGTGCACCCTCTGTGCTTCACCGAAGAGGTACTGGATCACGAATTTCCACAGGGATTCAAACCCGTGAACATAGAAGCATACGACGGAACGAAAAACCCTGGGGTCTGGATTGAGGATGTTATCCTTCATATCCACATGACTCGTGGGGATGACCTCCACGCCATCAAATACCTTCCCCTCAAGTTAAAGGGGCCAGCTTGGCACTAGTTGAAAAGCCTCCCCGAAAATTCAATCGGAAGTTGGGAGGAACTTGAGGACGCTTTCAGGGCCAATTTTCAAGGGACCTATGTCCGACCTCCAGACGCGGACGATTTAAGTCACATAATACAACAGCCCAGAGAGTCCGCCCGTAAGCTTTGGAACAGATTTCTCACTAAGAAGATCAAATTATGGATTGTCCGGATGCCGAAGCCCTAGCGGCTTTCAAGCACAGTATCCAAGACGAGTGGCTCGCCAGACACCTTGGCCAAGAAAAGCCGAGGACAATGGCGGCCTTAACAAGCCTTATGACCCACTTCTGCACGGGTGAGGACAGCTGGTTGGCCCGTAGAGGCACATGTGACCTGGGCACATCCAAAATTAGGGATGGCAACGGGAATCCACGGCGCAATAAAAACAGGCGTCAAAACAAGGAAGAAAGTCCAAACAATATGGCGGTCAACACCGGATTCAGGGGCTCCCGACCCGGTCAACGAAAGAAGCCATTCAAAGGCGGAAAAGAGGGACCGTCCGGCCTGAACAAAGTCCTGGACAGATTGTGGCAAATTCATGGCACCCCCGAAAAACCTGCGAATCACACTCACAGAGAATGATGGGTCTTCAAGCAGGCCGGCAAGTTAAATGCCGAACACAAAGGAACAGAAACACCAAGTGAAGACGAGGATGCGCCTCGTCAGCCGAACACTGGGGGACAGAAAAAATTCCCACCAGAAGTTAAAATAGTAAACATGATCTATGCGACTCACATACCAAAGAGAAGGCGCAAACGCGCGCTCAGAGACGTATACGCTATAGAGCCCGTCGCCCCCAAATTCAACCCCTGGTCGGCCTGCCCGATCACTTTTGATCACTGGGACCACCTGACTAGTATTCGGCACGGAGGATCGGCTGCCTTGGTGCTCGACCCAATAATCGATGGATACCATCTCACTCGTGTCCTCATGGATGGCGGCAGTAGTCTCAATCTGATATGTCAGGACACTATCCGCAAAATGGGGATAGACCCATCCAGAATCAGCCAAAGTAACACCACCTTTAAAGGAGTGATACCAGGTGTTGAGGCCCACTGCAGGGGCTCCCTCGTATTAGAGGTGACATTCGGTTCTCCCGACAACTTCAGAAGCGAAGAATTACTCTTCGACATCGCTCCCTTCCGAAGCGGTTATCATGCATTACTCGGAAGAACGGCCTTCGCTCGCTTCAACACAGTATTGCACTACGCCAACCTTAAACTCGACATGCCCGGTCCACGTGGTGTCATCACCGTTAGTGGAAACACAGAGCATTCCTTACATGTGGAAGAGTATGTGGCGGCTCTAGCAGCCGGACACTAAGAGGCCTCTCCTATTAGAATGTATGATCGGTCATTAAGACCATGGACACGGTTAGACGAGTCCGGCGCACCACCATCGGTAACAGCCCAGATAAACCTGAGCTGGGTGCTATACATGTACCCGCATAGAGGGCATCAGGGGCTGCAACCATGTAATAAAGCCCACCATTTGGCTTGACCTTATGAACATGCCAATGTCTCACACTTCTACTATCCATTGATAATAAACAACTTTTCGCATGCTTACGCCATACTCTTTCACATGAGTTTTTCTTTTCACAGACGCCATTCGTGCAACACCCTTCTAGGACACGGCACAACAGAGATAAAGGCGCAGACGTGCAGCAGGGACCCGCTCAAAGGTTTCTCTTTAGATTAAGCCCCTGTGTAAACCTTCTTTATTGTCTCTTGTTGCTTGACATCCCATGGGTATTCAATACACCTACAGGGGATACTGGCGTTATTGGCATTTCGCCATGACAGACTAATGCACGTACTTGGAAATATAGGGTTCATAATCAAGGGCGCTACTCAGCCCAGTATATGTTATAAAGTCTGAATAACTTCGGGAGTGTTCGGCGTCGCGAGTTTGGCCTTATATGCATCAGCTCCGAATCATGTCTTTGGTCAAATGTTGGGTTTTCCCGGCTCCTGGGTTTGCTGCCTTACGTTCCGATCTAATCGGCTAAGGTGGCCAAAGGAGAACTACTGCGATTGTGCCCTGATTATTACGGATGAGCACCTCAGTAGAGAAAGCCGAAAACTGACTGTCATGATACAGCGAGAGACTGGTCAACCACTCAAGGACTCATCGGAATCTTCGGGATTCCTCCGCATTAACGAAGGGCCGTTTCCCCGTCATGTACATACGCGCCCGTATCTGGATGCACGTGAAGGTACCAGGGGCTACATAGTAGCCCCACCGTCAAACTCCTATGGCTAAGTGAAAGTGTTAAAGCTATATAGTCTGGTTGCCTAGTTCGACGTGCGATCACCTCCTTAATGGACCAAGACGTTGGATCAAGTGTGATTACACACATTTTTTGTGAACACCCCCGCATTATATGCATGGGGGCTGAAGCCAACGACTGCTAACTTTCAGAATATATATATATACATCAAACGGCCGCACAGGAGGCACAATAACACTTTCGGGCGAAAGTATAAACATAGCCTCTATAATTAAAGTAGAATTGTTTTTACAATTGAACGACCTGTCACTCAAACATGACACTCTTCGAGCACTGAGCCTCTATTAAACGAGCACCTTCTGTTACCTGCTCAAAATAGTGCTCGACTGGGTCCTAGCTTCCTGCCGGATTTTGGCTTGCAATGATGGTGGCCTCCATATCTGCCCAATATGTTTTGACATGGGCAAGAGCCATCCGCGCACCCTCTATGCATGCCGAACTCTTCATGGCATCAATTCGTGATACGGCGCCAAGGAATTGTTGCACTAAACCAAAAAAACTGTCCGGCCTTGGTCCCTTCGGCCATAGATGGTCTATTACAGACGTCATTGCAAGACCGGACAACCTATGGAGCTCGGCCATAGCGGCCATCCTCTCACTCAATGGCAACGGGCGCGTTGGAGCACTGAATTGCGACCAGAACAACCTTTCTACTTCACTATCTTTTTTATCCTTGAAGAACTTGGTCGCATCAGCCCTACTTTTTGCCAGATCCGCATACGTGTCTGCAGCGCTCCAAAGCCGATCCAGAGCAGTGTACTTTGGATCCAAGAACTTCATCCGCAACAAAGAGGGGCTTCCAGCCATGATGTCTCCGGCCTGTCGAAGCTCCTCCCGTGCATCCCTAATTTCGGAACGCGTCTCCTTGGCCGCATCAAGGGCCTTCTTTAGGTCAGCCGACTTCAGCTGATTCTCCTTTTCAAGGAGGTCATACCGGTCGGCGGCGTCTCTTAGCTCCACAGCCATCTCGGCTATTTTATCTTCGCTTCGGTGATGAGCAGCCTGTTCGGCTCTCAAATCTTTGGTCGCCTTTAGGGAAGCCGCATTGCTAGCCCGAGCTTGTTCCTTGGCTACGGCAAGTTCCGCCCTCAGGGCCTCCACGGCAGCAGCTCCACCTGCAGCCAAAGCTTATCACATTAAATTTATGCTCCTCTTAATATTTCCTAAAACAAATAAGGAAAACAGAGCACATACTCTGTGACTCGTCAAGCCTCTCATTCACAAGCGTGATGTCGGCATCCACAACTTCAATCTGCCGCCTCAGTTCGGCGAATTCAGCGGTCCGGTCTACCGCCGGACCCTTAGCCACCTGCGCATGGATGCAGTGCGATCATTACTTGAGAGTGTGATCCTCCGTTTGCTGCCTAGGGCTGGCAACCAGAGTCTTAGGGGCTAATATCTATACGGAGCACGCCTGGCACGTGTGGTACAACCGAAAAATTACGTATTTCATTACGTACCTCAAATCCTTTGAGCAGGCTCGTAAAATCTTCATTCAACCCGCTTGTGGCGGATGAAATCTTCTCAAACACCGTACCCATTAACGTACGGTGATCCTCCGAGAGAGCACCTTGCTCCAGAAGGCCCGTCAGTGTGTCCGGCCAGTCGCCGGACTGTACCGCACCCTTCCTATTGCCCCCCGCGGGAGCCGAACGCTCCGGGCTCAGGGCGGCCGAAGTGTTAGTTTCTGGCCTCGGCGAATCTGGACTCCTCCGTGACGACACCTCAGGGTTGCCTGCCCCATGGGGCGGAGAGGCAGGTGGGGTTTCACTCTCCATCATCTCCGGAAGAATATCCCCCGAAGACAAACTCTGTCAAGAAGAGCTACTAGCCGGACTGCAAAGGATGGATCCTGGTTATTGTTTATGGAGGAGGAAGCAGTAGCTTTGTATTTACGATTAACTTACAGCTCAGTGGAGGGCTGGCCCGTTTGCAGGCACGGCGCGGTGAGGACAGCATCCGGGGTAGGGCCCCCTAGTGAAGTTTTCTTCCCTTGTCTAGGCACCTCCATTTCCAAGTCCTTGGAGGCGGCCCTCTTCTTCCCGCGGAGGGAGGAGACCTTAGATTCCCCTCCCCGACTATCCTCCTTTGTGGAGATAGTAATTCCGCCGGTTTGGATATGCAATGTGTGAAGCTCTGCTTCTCTGTTCTTCCCTTCGTCTTTCCCCGAGGGCACTTGACTTAGCACACGTCTAAGCATCCTGGCTATTGCAGGACTAGGCGAGCCTTCGGGAAGTGGTGCCGGACACCTGATTCTCTCCGCCTTGCTGAGCCGATCCTGGCCGCGGATGGTTTTCAGAATAATGTTGTGATAAATATAAATGAGGTGTTCGGTTTCAGGGCTACTTACTTGGGTATCTGGGCGGTTGCAGCTCAGGCCCGCATCCTCGGTGGTGTCTGGACACTTTACTCATGGTCTGAAGAATAACCTTTACATCCCTTCGAGTGTCATGCCAAAGAAGTGTTGAATAGTTCGCGGACCTTCTGGGTTGAATTCCCACATCCGAAGAGGCCGACGTTTGCACGGCAAGATCCATCGGACTAGCATTACCTGAATTATGCTGACAAGACTGATGTCCCTCTCAACAAGCTCCCGAATGCGGCTCTGCAATGTCAGTGCATCATTAGCAGGCCCCCAATCCAGTCCCACGTTGGCCCATGATGCCAGTTGAGGCGGAGGGCCCAAGCGGAAGTCGGGGGCGGCCGCCCACTTTGTGCCTCTGGGAGCCGTGACGTAGAACCACCTCCGTTGCCATAGATCGGGCACCTCCGGGAAGAACCCCTCTGGCCATGGGGCATCGGCGTTTCTGCTTATTGCAGCGCCTCCACACTCCGCGTGTCGCCCCTCAATCACCTTCGGCTTTACAATGAAGGTCTTGAGCCATAAGCTGAAGTGTGGGGTGATGTGGAGGAAGGCTTCGCACACGACAATAAACGACGAGATGTGAAGGATGGAGTCCGGAGCTAGATCATGAAAATCTAGCCCGTAATAGAACATGAGCCCCCTCACAAAGGGATCGAGGGTGAAGCCTAAGCCTCGGAGGAAGTGAGAAACAAATATGACGCTCTCATTGGGCTCGGGAGTGGGGATGACCTGCCCTGGAGTAGGAAGCCTATGCTTGATGTCGGCAGTCAAATACCTGGCCTCCCTAAGCTTTGCAATGTCCTCCTCTATGACAGAGGAGGCCATCCACCGGCCTTGAAGGTTGGATCCGGACATGATTGAAGATCCGAAGTGCCTAAGCTTGAGCTTCGGGTGTTGGAACTCGAGATGCGGAAAGGCGCAAGCGTGGTAGGAAAAGAGGGATGGGCCTCGGCCCCTCTATAAAGGGGGTGAATATCAAGCGTCCTCAGTGTAGCCATTTGGGACTTGCCTAAAAACACGGAGTCATACCAACAGGCGTAGTGGGGTTGCCCGCACCCGTATTGATGAGAATCCCGCAATAAGGGGGGCACGATCTCTGCTTCGACAAGGCGTGCCAATAAAACTGCCTTGCGGTTCGTGTCATGGCAGGCTGAGAAAAACCGGTCCGTATTAAGCCAGGCCATGGCGTAAGGGCACACTGCGAAAAATTGTCAGCAAATTAGATTTGTAAAGTGTTGTGCTCTCTACGGTGGTGTGTGGAAATTATCTTGCAAAGCCAGACATGATCCTTAATCTACCTTGGAGTATTCGGAGATGGAACCCGCCTTGCAATGCCGAAGACAATCTGCGCGCCGGACTCATCGTCATTGAAGCCTGGTTCAGGGGCTACTGAGGGAGTCCTGGATAAGGGGGTATCCGGATAGCCGGACTATATACTTTGGCCGGACTGTTGGACTATGAAGATACAAGACTCAAGACTGCGTCACGTGTCCGGATGGTACTCTCCTTTGCGTGGAAGACAAGCTTGGCGATTCGGATGTTAGATCTCCTTCTTTTTAACTGACTCTGTGTAACCCTAGCCTCCTCCGGTGTCTATACAAACCGGAGGGTTTTATGCGTAGGCGGAAGAATATCATAATCATAGGCTAGCTCCTAGGGTTTAGCCTCTACGATCTCGTGGTAGATCAACTCTTGTAATACTCATATCATCAAGATCAATCAAGCAGGAAGTAGGGTATTACCTCCATCGAGAGGGCCCGAACCTGGGTAAAACATCGTGTCCCCTGCCTCCTGTTACCATTAGCCTTAGACGCACAGTTCGGGACCCCCTACCCGAGATCCGTCGGTTTTTACACCGACACCCGGCGCACCCAATGAGTCATTGATTAGCCTTCTCCTTGGACATAGGCGGCCAGATCCACGATTGACATGGGTTGCTTGCACGTGTCTTTGAAGTTTGCTATAAACCAGGCCTTCAACTCGTCCCATGAACCGATCGAATTAACCGGCAGACTTTTTAACAAAGTGCAGGCCGTTCCATCCAACATCATGGTGAAGTACTTTGCACACGCCGCTTCATCCACATACAGCATCTCCATCGCCATCTAATAACTCTCAACCCATGACTCGGGGGGTAAATCGGTGGTGTAATTAGGCACCTTACGCGGTCCCTTGAAATCCTTGGGTAACCGCACATTACATAGAGCTGGGGTGAGACACGGTACCCCCCCCCAAGAGCTGAAAGCCAGTCCTCGTTCAACTGATGTCGTCGGTTGAACCGGAGCGGGTTGATGATTCGCGTACTGTGCCGCCAACTACGCTGCTAACTCTGCCTCCCGACGTGCTCTACCATTGTTCACCACATCCTGAGCATTCATACCACCGCACGCTGGATTAGGCCCTCGAGGGGCGTCTCAGTCTACCGCGCACTACTTGACACAGTCGGTTCATTAATGTGCCTACTGTAACTCTTGCTCAGACGAGGGGTTCAATGTATTCTGTCTCGGCTATATGAATAAGCATGTTGTTGCACCATAGCTGTTTGAAGAAGATCCTTGGCCCTTCGCGTTTCAACCGCCGCCAGTGATTCGCCCTCCATCAGAATATCTACTAAACGAGACGCCGTAGCAATCATGTTATCCAAAGGGCTAGAGAAGTGACCCGGTGGTGTCGGCATGTATTGCAGCGGGTTATCTGTTCGTCGAGGCGGGTCCGTCACCCGTGGTTGACCCAGCGCTCCCGTCCCAGGTGCCTCAGTCCGGTTCACTGCTGCCGGATCACTTGGTCCAGCTCCCGGCGTATTGAAGAGATTCATTCCTTCATAAACCGGCGGCAGACGAGACCAGTGTCTCCTCCTCAGCACTTCGTTTGAAGCGTTCTGATCCAGCATGAGCCGGTAATTCTGCGCTTGGATCTACTGCGACTTGGCATTTAAAGCGGCCCGTTCTTCAGCCATCCTAGTTTCCTCAGCCACCAAGTCCTCCTTGGCCTGAGTTATCTAATCCCATAGCTTTGTAACCTCCGCGTTATGCTGATCTTGAGTCTCCAGGGTAACTGCTGTGGTCAACAATGTCGTCCAGGCGTCCAATAAACCGGATAGAACTTGAGTCGGCCGGTGCGCAGGGCCTCCTGCCCCGGCTGCCGATCCGGAAGTCATTGCTGCTGTAGTTGAAGATTGCAATGTGGGCTGCATACCGGCCATGAAGATTGCAACCCGGTTTGGCGGTTCAAAGGGGCCCGGAATACTGTCGCTATCGGAACAGCCCCCGATCCGACCGTCTTGCAATTGGTACAGTGACTCGGTTTTGCCGGTAGATGACTCGCCATCTAAGTAGACGACCGTCCCACCATTGCATACCGATTCAGATTCTGTGCCATGGATGAATCCTATGAATGCACGCTTCATGGCAGGCTGAACCTGGGCAGGACTCGCACGCTGAGCCGTCTCGACGAGGTCGGTGGAGGTGTCCGGCTCAGGGCCCGGTTCGCCGATCTTGCCGATGAAAACGTGAATTCCGCCAAAGGGGACCCAGTACCCGTACTCAATTGAGCCGGCCTCGAGGCCCTAGCCTGCGTCGTCGATGTAGAGCTTGCCGCGACGACTCTTGGTCATCCGACCAACCACGTATCCCTTGAGTCCTTCAAAGTTTCCCTTCAAGAACTCGAAACCATCGTGCGATAGCCCCACGGTGGGCGCCAACTGTCGTGGAATTAACACGTCAGATGTCCTAGTGAGAGGACTTAGTCGTGGAGCCATCGCAACGAGATTAGCTTAAAGAGGTTAAATCGTACAAAGGACATGGGGAGTTTATACTGGTTTGGCCCCTTGTGGTGAAGGTAAAAGCCTACGATCCAGTTGTGGTGGAATTGATGGGGTCTCGATGAGCAGGGAGCGAATCCGCTTTACCTATCTCTCGAGTTGTTGTTTCTTGTCCCTGAACCGCCGTCGGGTCGTCCCTTTATATACACAGGTTGACGCCCGGCGGTTTACAGAATACCGAGGCCGGCTCATACACGTGTCTGGCTCGGTTTTTTCCTTTCCCTAACTTACAACATAAGTTACACATCTCATGGTGGTTTATGACTATGGGCCCTAATCCGCCATTGGGCCCTAGGCCTCTAAGCTTCAATAGTAAAGTGCCATATTCCTTGTCTTCATGGGCTTCAATACGGATGAGCGTAACCCGGCCCTCCTGGGCGGTTTATACTCAGTAGTTATATCCCCAACAGTATCTTCGAAGGTATTTCTTGGGTTGGCATAGGTCGATATTAGGATTTGTCACTCCGACTATTGGAGAGGTATCTCTAGGCCCTCTCGGTAATGCACATCATAATAAGCCTTGTAAGCAATGTGACTAATGAGTTAGTTGTGGGATGAAGCATTATGAAATGAGTAAAGAGACTTGCCAGTAACGAGATTGAACTAGGTATGAAGATACCAACTATCGAATCTCGAGCAAGTAACATACCGATGACAACGGGAATAACGTATGTTGTCATTGCGGTACGACCGATAAAGATCTTCATAGAATATGTGGGAACCAATATGAGCATCCTGGTTCCGCTGTTGGTTATTGACCAGAGAGGTGTCACGGTCATGTCTACATAGCTCTCGAACCCGTAGGGTCCGCACGTGTAACATTCGATGACGATTTTGTATTATATGAGTTATGTGATTTGGTGACACAATGTTGTTCGGAGTCCCGGATGAGATCACGGACATGATGAGGAGTCTCTAAATGGTCGAGAGGTAAATATTGATATATAGGACGATGGTATTTGGACACCAGAAGTGTTCCGGAGGGTACCGGGTACATATCGGGTCACCTGAAGGGGTTTCGGGCACCCCCGGCAAAAGATATGGGCCAAGAGGGGAAACACACCAGCCACAAAGGGGCTGGTGCCCCCCCTCATATGGGCTGGCCAAATTGGAGTAGAAAAGGGGAAGGAGGAAAGGAAAAAAAAGGAATAGGATTCCCCCTTCCCCCTCTTCCCTTCCTACTCCGAATAGGAATAGGAAAGGGGGGAGGCCGAGTTGGGAGGACCCCAAGTAGGATTCCTCCTACTTGGGGCGCCCCCTTGGCTTCCTCTCCTCCCCTCCAACCTATATATATGTGGGGGAGATGCTGCTAGAACACAGATCAACAGTTGTTAGCCGTGTGCGGCGCCCCCCTCCACAGTTTACGCCTCCGGTCATATTCACGTAGTGCTTAGGCGAAGCCCTACGGGGATCACTTCACCATAACCATCACCATGCCGTCATGCTGGAAGAACTCTCCGTCGACACTTTGTTGGATCAAGAGTTCAAGGGACTTCATCGAGCTGAACGTGTGCAGAACTCGGAGGTGCCGAACAAGAAGAAGTTCGACTACATCAGCCGTGTTGTCAAACGCTTCCGCTTTCGGTCTACGAGGGTACGTGGACACACTCTCCCTCTCTCGTTGCTATGCATCTCCTAGATAGATCTTGCGTGAGCATCTAAATTTTTTGAAATTGCATGCTACCTTTCCCAACACAAACACCCAAGAGTAAAAAGTTACTCAATCGTTCACTTCCTCATATAACCGTGGAGAACTCAAACATATGCACCAAATGCAACAATATGAGCACACGGGCTTCTCAAGTCCTTCTCTCCCAAATCCCATCAGAACAACGAAACTTATGGAGGAATATGAAAGGGAGAACAAAGAAGAGAACACAAAGAACTCCAAGATCTAGATCCAAAGGGTTCCCCTCACTTTAAGGAGAGATAGATTGGTGGAAATGTAGATCTAGATCTTCTCTCTCTCTCTTTTCCCTCAAAAACTAGTAAGAATCATGGGAGAAATAGAGAGAAGGCAAAGCTTTTGGAGGTCAATAATGGAGGAGAAAGCTTGCTCAAAGTCGTTAGGGGGAATAGGGAAGAAGACCCCCTTTTACATTGGGAGAGAAAATCCAATTGTTAAGTGCACTGGTCGTGCACAAGCGATACTACCGCTCGGGGAAGCCATACTACCACTTATCCCGGCCAACGCAACCCAACGAGTACAAACGTACTAGAGTGATAGTTCCGCCGGAGAGGTACAACCGCCTATGACTAGCGGTACTACCATTAATTGTTGAAGGGTGATAGAGGAACCAGCGGTAGTGGAGCGGCATGCTACCTCTTGAGCATGCGTTGGTTTCCCTTGAAGAGGAAAGGATGATGCAGCAAAGTAGCGTAAGTATTTCCCTTAGTTTTTGAGAACCAAGGTATCAATCCAGTAGGAGGCTACACTCAAATCCCTCGTACCTGCACAAACAAATAAGAACCTTGCAACCAATGCGGTAAAGGGGTTATCAATCCCTTCACGGCCACTTGCAAAAGTGAGATCTGATAGAGATAATAAGATAAATATTTTTGGTATTTTTATGATATAGATTGGAAAGTAAAGATTGGAAAATAAAATAGATCGGAAACTTATATGATGGAAAATAGACCCGGGGGCCATAGGTTTCACTAGTGGCTTCTCTCAAGATAGCATAAGTATTACGGTGGGTGAACAAATTATTGTCGAGCAATTGATAGAAAAGTGCATAGTTATGAGAATATCTAGGCATGATCATGTATATAGGCATCACATCCGTGACAAGTAGATCGAAACGATTCTGCATCTACTACTATTACTCCACACATCAACCGCTATCCAGCATGCATCTAGAGTATTAAGTTCATAGGAACAGAGTAACACATTAGGCAATATGACAAGATGTAGAGGGATAAACTCAAGCAATATGATATAAACCCCATCTTTTTATCCTCGGTGGCAACAATACAATACGTGCCTTGCTTCCCCTGCTGTCACTGGGAAACGATACAATAACGCTCTCATAATAGATTCATAAGGTAATTTGATTTTCTTCCTAGGAAAGTGTTCCATGCCTTTCCTTAATGGAAATTGGAATCTAATATTTCCTTCTTTCATATCAATAATTGCACCAATCGTTCTAAGGAAAGGTCTACCAAGAATAATATCTATATCAAGAACAATAAAATCTACAGGCACATAATTCCTATTTTCAACAATAATAACATCATTAATCCTTCCCATAGGTTTCTTAATGGTGGAATCCTCAAGGTGCAAGTTTAAAGAGCAATCATCAAATTCACGGAAACCTAACACATCACACAAAGTTTTTGGAATCGTGGAAACACTAGCACCCAAGTCACACAAAGCATAGCATTCATGATCTTTAATTTTAATTTTAATAGTAGGTTCCCACTCATCATAAAGTTTTCTAGGGATAGAAACTTCTAATTTAAGTTTTTCTTCATAAGATTGCATTAAAGTATCAATGATATGTTTAGTAAAAGCTTTATTTTGACTAAAAGCATGAGGAGAATTTAACATGGATTGCAACAAGGAAATACAATTTATTAAAGAACAATTGTCATAATTAAATTCCTTGAAATCCAAAATAGTGGGTTCATTGCTATGTAAAGTTTTGACCTCTTCAATCCCACTTTTACCAGTTTTTGCATCAAGATCTAAAAACTCCGAATCATTGGGACGCCTCTTAACTAAAGTTGACTCATATCTAATCCTGTCATTATCAAGGTTCATATTGCAAAACGAAGATTTAATAGGAGACACATCAATCACTTTTAGATCTTCATCCCTATTATCATGAAAACTAGAAGAACTCTCTTTTACAAAGCAATCCCTTTTTGCACGCATTATAGCGGTTCCTTCTTTGCACTCATCAATGGAAATTCTCATGGCTTTGAGGGACTCATTGATATCATGCTTAGGTGGAATAGATCTAGGTTTCAAAGAATCAACATAAGAGAAATTCTATCCATATTCCTAGCCAACTCATCAATCTTAGGCAATTTTTCTTCAAGCAAAGCACTGAAATTCTTTTGAGAAATCATAAACTCTTTAACACTAATCTCAAAATAAAAGGGCAACTTACTAAATTTCCATAAGAGTTGTTGTAGGAATTACCATAATTATTAGAGGAATTACTAGGGAACGGCCTAGGACTAAAGTTTCCTCTACAAGCGTTGTTACCAAAATTGTTCCTACCAACAAAATTCACATCCATAGATTCATTATGATTCTCAATCAAAGTGGATAAAGGCATATCATTAGGATCAGAGGAAACACTCTTATTAGCAAACAAATTCATAAGTTCATCCATCTTTCCACTCAAAACATTAATCTCTTCTATCGCATGAACTTTTTTACTAGTAGATCTTTCGGTGTGCCATTGAGAATAATTAATCATAATATTATCTAGGAGTTTAGTAGCTTCTCCTAAAGTGATTTCCATAAAAGTGCCTTCTGCGGCCGAATCTAAAAGATTTCTAGAAGCAAAATTCAATCCGGCATAAATTTTTTGTATAATCATCCATAAATTCAAACCATGTGTAGGGCAATTACGTATTATTAATTTCATTCTCTCCCAAGCTTGTGCAACATGTTCATGATCAAGTTGCTTAAAATTCATAATATCGTTTCTAAGAGAGATGATCTTAGCGGGAGGAAAATACTTAGAGATAAAGGCATATTTGCACTTATTCCATGAATCAATACTATTTTTAGGCAAAGACGAAAACCAAGTTTTAGCACAATCTCTAAGTGAAAAAGGAAATAGCTTCAATTTAACAATATCATTATCCACATCTCTCTTCTTTTGCATATCGCACAAATCAACAAAGTGAAAAAGAGGCTAGGGTGAAGTGCACAAGAGGCAAGCACACAAGCACACAAGAGGCAAGCGAAAAAGAGGCGAACAAGAAAAAGAGGGCGAAATAAAATGGCAAGGGTGAAGTGCGGGAGAGGAAAACGAGAGGCAAATGGCAAATAATGTAATGCGGGGGATAAGAGTTTGTGATGGGTACTTGGTATGTTTTGACTTGTGTGTAGACTCCCCGGCAACGGCGCCAGAAATCCTTCTTGCTACCTCTTGAGCATGCGTTAGTTTTCCCTTGAAGAGGAAATGGTGATGCAGCAAAGTAGCGTAAGTATTTCCCTCAGTTTTTTAGAACCAAGGTATCAATCCAGTAGGAGGCTACCCTCAAATCCCTCGTACCTGCACAAACAAATAAGAACCTTGCAACCAACGCGATAAAGGGGTTGTCAATCCCTTCACGACCACTTGCAAAAGTGAGATCTGATAGAGATAATAAGATAAATATTTTTGGTATTTTTATGATATAGATTGAAAGTAAAAATTGCAAAATAAAATAGATCGGAAACTTATATGATGGAAAATAGACCCGGGGGCCATAGGTTTCACTAGTGGCTTCTCTCAAGATAGCATAAGTATTACAGTGGGTCAACAAATTACTGTCGAGCAATTGATAGAAAAGTGCATAGTTATGAGAATATCTAGGCATGATCACATATATAGGCATCACGTCCGCGACAAGTAGATCAAAACGAGTCTGCATCTACTACTATTACTCCACACATCGACCGCTATCCAGCATGCATCTAGAGATTAAGTTCATAAGAACAGAGTAACGTATTAGGCAAGATGACATGATGTAGAGGGATAAACTCAAGCAATATGATATAAACCCCATCTTTTTATCCTCGATGGCAACAATACAATATGTGCCTTGCTTCCCCTGCTGTCACTAGGAAAGGACACCACAAGATTGAACCCAAAGCTAAGCACTTCTCCCATTGCAAGAAAGATCAATCTAGTAGGCCAAACCAAACTGATAATTCGAAGAGACTTGCAAAGATAACAAATCATACATAAAAGAATTCAGAGGAGATTCAAATATTGTTCATAGATAATCTTAATCATAAACCCACAATTCATCGCATCTCGACAAACACACTGCAAAAAGAATTACATCGAATAGATCTCCAAGAAGATTGAGGAGAACTTTGTATTGAGATCCAAAGAGAGAGAAGCCACCATCCAGCTAATAACTATGGACCCAAAGGTCTGAGGTAAACTACTCACACTTCATCGGAGAGGCTATGGTGCTGATGTAGAAGCCCTCCGTGATCGATTCCCCTCCGGCTGAGCGCCGGAAAAGGCCCCAAGATGGAATCTCATGGGTATAGAAGGTTGCGGCAGTGGAAATAGGGTTTCGTGGTGCTCTCGGATGTTTTTAGGGTGTATGAGTATATATAGGCGAAAGAAGTCGGTCAGGGGAGCCACGAGGGGCCCATGAGGGTGGGGGCGCGCCTACTCCCCTGGGCGCGCCTCCCTGCCTCCTGGCCGCCTCGTTGCTTCCTTGACGTCCACTCCAAGTCTCCTGGATTGCGTTTGTTTCAAAAACGACTCTTCCGAAGGTTTTATTCCGTTTGGACTCCGTTTGATATTCCTTTTCTGCGAAACACTAAAATAGGCAAAAAAACAATTTGGACTGGGCCTCCGGTTAATAGGTTAGTCCCAAAAATAGTATAAAGTATATAATAAAGCCCATTAAACATCCAAAATAGATAATATAATAGCATGGAACAATCAAAAATTATAGATATGTTGGAGACGTATCACGGCACCAGAGTAGAAGTACCGTTGGGAGAGGTACTACCATATAAGTACCATCCAACTATCGCTAAAGAAATTTGGGCAAAAGAAACTTGCACACCCTTCAAACTACAAGCGGTACTCGTAGCGGTACTAGTACGCGGAAGTACCTCACAAGCAGTGCTACCGAGCTACTACCGCGCCACTATCGCTTAATAGAATTAGGCAACAGAAAGTTGCACAGAAGGGATTTCCCAGGCGGTAGTAGCTATGGTAGTCCACAATGGAAGTACCGCATATGCGGTACTACCGTGGTACCGACCAGAACTGCTTGGGTGCTGTAAAAGTGCCCAAGCAAAACAAAAGGATGCTCCAGTACTAAAACTGTCATAACTTGTGCAAATGGACTTCGAAATCAGCAAACTCAAGCTTGATGTATAGATGATCACAAGTACTATCCAACAATGACAATAGGATATATTAAGAACTAGAAATGTGGAATAAATGCCAATAGGATAAGGAAGATAACTTTCCCCATATTTAACCGGCAAAATCTCCAACACCGAAAACGCAAAGATGATGCATATGAACTCCGTTTTTGGTGAACTTGAGTTTGACAAGAAGAATAACACAAAGACTAAAGCCTCACATAGAGAAAAGCCAAATAAGAACCAGGAAAGATAATGCCAAGAATGCAATGTTTGAGCTCTCTACGAACGATACGATCAAGGTACTCACTCGAGAGCCCCCCTTGATAGTATGGTAATAAATCCTATTGCCCGGCATCCCAACTAACACCATGAGATTGGTAAAATAGAAAACCTATCAAGGACAAACATTTGCCTTACGCATAATCTACTTGAGCTAGATGATGACGATCTTGACCTCCTCAAGTTGGACCACCTTTCTAGATTGTGTTGGCTCGATGAAGACTAGTAGATTGATCCCTCATGCTTCACTATGGGTGAGCCTCTCTTCGGCACATCTTCATATGTCCATTGTCACCACAATGAAGGGCAAGCTTCAAGCATGTGATCTCTTCATGATGCTCCACTTGAACTTGCACATTGCAATCTTAATGACGATCACCACTTGATGTCATCCTCCATGGGTTATATGATATCTTTCTTTTGATGCAATCCCATGGAAACATACCTAATCTCCTCACATAGACAGTGGGTTAGTACATAAAGCGTAATGGACAATGCTTACCATATCATGGGATCACTTGATCCCACTCGGTACATCTTCTACGCATTGTGTGTTGGTCAACTTGAATCACTCTTTGTGCTTAGTCTTGATCAATCTTAAAACATATCTTCTCTCTTCATAAAGATGGTGTCTTGAAGGTAAACATGAATGTTCATATAATCTTCTTCTTCAAGACATGCTTGCAATAGGCTCAACTCTCATATGACCAATTTTTGGATAACTCCTTGAATAGCACCTTGGTCAACACATAATCTTCTTCAAATAATTAACTTCGAAACCAACAAATGATTTTCATGTCATGCATATGGACCAACCCTTCAAATATAACTCAAGGCAACTATTAGTACATAAGGATTGTCATCAATTACGAAAACCAAATATGGGGGCACCATGCTCTTTCAGTTCCTGGTTCACCTGGTGGGAGAGTTGACTCCGACAAATCGTTAGTGTTTGACGGGAGGCATGGTGAAGCCAAAAAAATTACCATTGCCCGTTGTGTCACGCTTCTAGGTGTAGTCACACCAATGCATATTTGCAAGGGTATTTTGTTATTTTTAAAGAAGATTTCACACAGGTCGGAGGTGATGAAGAGTGTGTCGACATCAAGTGAGAAAAAAATCATTGAAGACTGGGGTTTTATGAAATATAGTCGAGGCCAATTAGTGAAAAATAATAGGTCCAAGACAAGAACGCAATGATCATATATTACTCCCTCTGTAACATGATATAAGACATTTTTTGACACTATCATATTGTCAAAAAAAATCTTATATTAAGTTACAGAGGAAGTATTGAACAACTATTAAGAGACAATACAATATGTCTAGAAAGTTTTTGCTCTAAGTTTTATAAACAATGGTTTTTTAGGCTTACCTTGCTCTCTTTTTAATAGCTCGAGGCTCACCTTAGTGTCTCTGTCTTATTTGAGGTTTCTTCCTTTAAGAAACAATAACACATGGCATAAATGTAATTGATGAGCATGAAGCAAAAGAGGTGAAAGCTGACATATGGATGATCGGTGGGCGGTGAGGAAGGGATGGTTATTCGAGTTTTTTCCTTGACAAACAATGATGCATGACATAAATATAGTTGATGGACACAAAGCAAAAGAGGTGGAAGCTGACACATGGGTGAATGGTGGTGGTTATGACAAGACAACTTTATATAGGGAGGTAGTCCCTCTGTTCCACGATATAAGATGTTTTTGCAAGCTATGTTTTAGCTTGCAAAGGCGCCTTATATTATGTGACATAGGGAGGAAAGTGCATGGATGAATCCGGGTACATATGAACCAACTTAAGAAAACATATTTCTAAATGCTAAAAAAAATCTGAAAATGGTTGCACGGATACGTCTTCATGTTCTATGTGTGTAAAAAAGTTTCACGAAAAATAACTTTTTTTGTGGCGTGTGCAAAAAAGACAAAAAATTATGTCGTGAAACGCTATTTAAAAGCACATAAATTTTTCTTTTTTACAAAGAAAAAACAAAAAGATTTTTTTTCACAAAACTTTGTGCCGCGCACACACATTTGCGAACATGTATGCGTGAAATTTTCTTTTGAATTTTTTTGACATTTTAAAATATGCTTGAAGTGCATTTTTTAAAAAGTGGGTGCATATGCATGGGTGCAGGAGGTGCCCTCTCGACATAGGGAGTACTAAATGAGTAGGAGGTATCTTAAAAAGTTTTAAATGGCCACCTCATCAAAATAAGACAAATCTCATGCCCATATTTTGAAGGAATTGCTACTCTTCCTCTGTTCAAAAATATATTTGCATTTAAAAAACTTGAGGAAAGTGTGGGCCAGACAGTTACATGCCTTGATTATGTAGATTGAAGAAACTACATGAATAAGCAAAAGAAAACATTCAATACCTCATGCCATTTAAAACTTTTTCTCTGTCGTTTAGCTCTTGTGGCTCTTTACATTGTTGTTTGTGCGGGCGGAAGAGTTGAAGTCATTTTGGGGAACGAAAACCCTAAGCTTACGGGGAGAAGTTTGCTGATGGTGGAAGATTATGAAAAAGAATTGACCCCAAGAGTGACGAAGTCCACAAAGTTCTGTATTTCGGAGTCGATCCTTGTTACAAACGTGCTACACCATCACGGGAATCATAGGGATCTACTTGTTCGGTTCATCTCAACATCTCAGATTCAGAATTACAAGAAAGGAGGAATTAAAGAGAGGGGAGAGAGTGGTTTGCCCTTTCGGGCCTCTACAGTTACACGATCCGTGTACTGTACTGCGATTTTTGCTTCATACATAAAGCGGGACATGAGCCTATTTGTTTCGAGGGTTCTACAGTTTCACGATCCACCCCAATGCCCAAAAACACTCAACGGGGAGCTCTGTCTATAGCAGGGATTAATTATACTCGCTTGCATACTCTCATGTTTGAACTATCAAAACGTCCTATATTTAGGAACGTAAATCCCACCTTATGACGTGAACCAATCTTTCCCAGCATACTTGTGCGACGACGCAAGGGGTCTGTCTGACCTCCGGGGCCCAACAGCTTGCCCTCGTTCACGTATGGTTGTCGCCGTTTGAAGTAGAACACCCTTTCTGTTCTTCAGTTTCGTCAGGTTCAGCAACAACCACGCCTTCTTCAGTTTCGTCAGCTTCAGTGGCAGCCACGCCTTCTTCGGCTTCAACAGCTGATGCTGATGCACCTGGCGAAAGCATCATCTTCTCCTAGCGACGTTGCATACGAGTAACCGATGCCCACAATAGCACGAACTCCCACCCTTGCTATAACTAAGCTCTTAATCTACAATTTTCCCTCTTGACCGGATGGTGTAACACAACGGACATTGCCAACCGACAACCCGCCGCCAAACACAACCTCATCACCCCGCCGCTCGCCGGAATGGCGTAAGTGGATGCGCCCAAAACCATGCAACTCGGCGACAGAGGATTTCTTTCACGGCCGTCTTCTCTCCGTACGCATTCCCAAGTGTCTGCCATCGATCCGGCGATGCATCCTACAATACAAGTGGTTCTTCGCCGTGGCAGCGCATGCATCCCGTGCGCGCGGGCCGGTCGGTCACGGCATCGTGCGACGCGCGGCCATCGAACTGATGGCCCGGCGGGGCGTCGCTAGGAGGCGGCGTGCGCGCCGGCGCCGGCGTCGACCGCGGCGCGGCAGAACGGGCAGGAGTGCGAGGCGGCGCCCTCGAGCCAGGGCAGCGCGCAGCCCCAGTGGAAGCGGTGGCCGCACGGCAGGTGCGCCAGGACGTCGCCCGCGGCGAACTCGTCCAGGCACACGGCGCACTCCGCCTGCTCCGCGGCCTCCCACCGCAGCCGGCTCCACCTCATCAGCCGCCTCATCACGCCCTTCTTCGAGTACACCTCCCGCTGCACGCCCGTCGCCACCGTCGCCGACGAGCCCCCTCCGCCACCACCGCCGCTTCCGTTTGCTCTGCTCAGCTTTATGCTCCCCGTACTGTGATGCCTGCGGAAGTGTTCGACCGATCACACTGAGTGACGAGTGAAGCAGAACAAAAGAAAACGAATCTAGCATCGACATCGATCAACTTGATTAACTACCTCTTGATGACGGTGTCGGGGCCGCTGCCCTTGCTCTTGAGCTTCTGGTCCAGCCTCTCCTTTGCCTCCCGGGCATTGCTGTCCAGCGCCCACCCGTCCATGGCGCCGCTCCTCTGCTGCGAATGTTCACGCCATCTTAAACTCCGAATTACACAGAAAACAATCTACGAGACGATAGATCGATCAAGCTCGCCGCATGCATACCTTGTTGCCGGAATTGCCGGTGCCGACGGCGTGCGCGGCGCCGTGCCCGGCAGCGTAGAGGCAGAACGAGAGCCGCCTCGTGCCCGCGGCCGCCTGGTCGGCCCCCGCGCCCCCGCCCTGCCACATCCGCCGCCGCCGCGCGCACTCCACTCCAGGGAGCATGCCGGCCATGATGACCGAACGTTCGTAAAGACGCCAACGACTGTGCACGTAAGTGAGCCTGCTCCGAGCACGCGCGCGCACACCTAACCGCGAGCACTGGTCATATGGGCGCAGGATCTAGCCGCGGCGGCGCCGGCCATTTGAGGAAGCGGGGCGGTTGGGTGCGCCTCCATGGGCCTCTCCTCCTCGTATGGTGATCGATCGGCGCGGGGGACAGAGCGGTGGTGGTGTGTGTGTGGTGGGGGGTGGCTTTATTTGCAACGCTCCTCCTCGCACACGCCTTTATAACCGTCGTGTCCGCGCGGCGCGCACCACAGTCCACAGCCAGCTTAATTAGTGATGGATGGATGGTGACGGGGGTGGCCGGGATCGCATTATGGGATCCGGGCGGGGCCGGGGACGGGAGGGAAATCCACCGGCGAGGCGAATTATTGTGGGGGTCATGTCGGATCGCACGCCGCCCGGTCAATTCCGATCCGCACTGAACCATCCGTCTACCCTGGAGGTGCCAAAACTGTCGCTGGCATGCGCGGTTCAGTCACATGGAAAATCGGCCCGGTTGATCGATTGGGAGCACAGTGCTGAGATCGGAGCAACAGTGGCTCGGCCGGGCTATGGGTGGTACAATCATGGAGCTTTCCTTCCCATGCAAGCGATGATCCAGGAGTGAATGCGTCGGCGCCAAGCTCCTCCACCCCTGTCGAGTCGAGCCTAACGAGAAGGACGAGGCCACTTTCCGGGAAGCTTCCGGGCGGCAGCGGCGGGACACAGCGACATGCCGCGCCATTACGCGCAAGCAGCGCCCTCGCTCTCATCACGTGCCCCACCACCCGCCACCCGCGCTCGCCTTGTTGCTATCGCCGCGGCCCAAAGTCCAGACCCGGCAGCGTTCTGGCTTCCACGGGATTTTGCGTCCGTCGACTTGATAATTGTCGCGTCGACTCGAGACGGGCGGTGCTGCGCCGTGGCTGTCGGACACGACACGAGGTGGCTTGGCCGGTTTCGCTAGCTCCGGCGTCGTCGAGCGCCGGGGATTGGGTTGGAACGGAGACGTCGTTTGGTTCATTCGGCACCTGCCACGTGAAGGACTGGAGGAGGCCACTGCTGGCAGCCTCTGTGCCTCTCGGCTCTCGCGCGTGCTCGTGTCGCCACCTAGACAGTGATCGTCAGTTCGTCACGATCTCCTTACACATGCATATCCCCAGATGCTTGCTGTTTGTGATATCACATTATTGTGTTTTGATACTCTATCAAGACATATTACGGAATCGTAATCCTATTGTTTAGGGCATGCACACGCATGGCATCTCTGATGCGCTCTTGGCGCCAGCCCTCTCTCTGATACGCTAGTTGTGTTCCAGCTTTCTCAAAGATAAAAAATTGTGTGTTCCAGTACCAGAAACAGAATATTATGGTCAGTGGTGTCCCAAGCAAGATATCTCCCCAAACAACGGGAGCTCACGCTCGATGCTAAATCTCAGTCGACTGACTTTTAACAAAGTTCTCAGTCGATACTATATTCGTGAGATCTTATATGGAGATGCGTGTAAAAAAACTTTCTTCTCGTTTATATGTTGTGTCTCTTGACTGAGACTTGTTAAGTCTTTTTTTTCGCGAATACCATTAATAGAGGAAAAGAGCAATAGCAGTTACAGGGGTAGCCTCGAATGCACGTGCACATTAGGCGTGAGCGAGAGCTACAAGGGCGCATACACAGAGAGGGGGGATGCGCAAGCCCCTTATACAGACACTATGTGGGCGGGAGCAGGTTGCTGAGCCCCTTGGCTCTAGCGGCGGCCCAGTTACGGGCATCTTCCTTGATGTCATTGACGATAAGTGGGATTAAAGGGGGTTGCTCCATTGAAGATGCATGCGCTCTGCGCCTTCCAGATGCGCCAGGCGGTAAGAATGATAAGCGAGGCTAAACCACAGCGCAAAGCAGTAGGAGCGTCCCGAACAGACTGGGAGAACCAGTCGCGAAAGCTCATGCCGGGGCTTGGGAGTGGCATGTCGGTGATTCGGGACCAAGAAAGGACCTCGTGCCATGTTTGCCTGGAGAAGACGCAGTCAGCGAGGAAGTGCGCCATAGTCTCGGGTTCCTGATCGCAAAGGAGGCACAGCGGAGCATGCGCAAGGCCACGGCGAGCGAGCCGGTCGGCGGTCCAGCATCGTCCTTGGAAGGCAAGCCAGAGGAAGATTTTGATGCGGATGGGTGCCCAAGATTTCCATGTGAGCCGCCAGGAGGGCTCGATCGTGGAGCCAACAAATAGGGCTTTGTAGCACGATTTGGCGGAGTACACGTCGTTCGGTGTCCAGCGCCAGGTGAGAGCGGTTGGTGCATCAGAAAGCGTGACCTAATGCAGACGTGCCCAGAGTAGGACGTACTGCACCAGCGCCGCGGGGACCAGATGGCCCTGCACATCTTGGATTCAGGCGCGGGAGGCCAAGCCCACGGCCACAGTGCGCACCCTGTGATGCCAACGGGGAACGAGAGCCTGAACCAACGGGGCCAGCTCGGCGATGGAGACTCCGTCGATCCAGTGGTCCTCCCAGAGGAGACAGGTGTTGCCATCGCATCATGGTAGTATGGAGGGTATGGAGCATCATGGTAGTAAGGAGGAGGAGGCGGCGGGCGGGCGGACGCATGGGAAAGCCCTGTCCTGAGATGCTTGACGTCTGGGCTTGCCTAGCGTGGTGTCACACCTCCTGCGTCGTCGTCGTTCAAGTCCCAAGTTATAAGTCGCACGCGGATGAATCACTACCTCTGGTATATATACCGATGGCTTGGTCAAGAAAGAAGGCATGATGTAGAGGACGAGGAGGCCGTGGTGCCACGGATCAAGGAGGCTGTGGTGCCATGGATCAATGAGATGGCACAATCCAGACCCTTGCCGACCAGTGAGCATCCCTAGGCGTTGAATAACATGATGGTCATGATTCTCAAAAACTATATTGACCAGAATCAGAAAAATGATGAACAAATTAAAAAAACTTATCAACTTCTGCAAAACAAACAAAATCTAAAAAGCTTTATTACTTCCATCATGCACCAGAAAATGGCCACAAAGAAGAATTTCACTCTTAACAAAGCCAGAACCACTCCAAGCCCCCTCCTCTATGCCTCCATGATCTCTGTCTACCTATGTGCCTCCCATTTCACCAGCAATAATAACAGCAACGAAGCAGAAAACACCCCAGCGAGGAGCAATGATGCACTGGCAATGCATCCACAGACCCACAAGAGAAAAAGTTTACTTGAACACTTTGATTAATCATATGTTTCACAACTAGACACATCAACACCAACACGGGATGGCAAACAAACTGATTGGCTTTATATACAATTGGTTGATCATCACCAAACATATCCTCATGCAACACAACGAAAACATGCATGCATGCACCCCACAACCCCTGAGGATTGCACTACCCTAGTTCCAATACATTCTAGGGTCTCATTTTCTCATCTGTACAAAAAGGAGAGCTCTGCAAAACTACCAAAAGACAAGGGTGTATATATCTTGGTAGATGCTTTGTGAAAGTCGCGACCAATGATTCACGTCGCACATGAGGCCTCATAGATGGTTGCTCCTCACTCGGCATGACCATCTCCTTCCTAGCATTCTCAGCTTCCATGGATGATGCATTCCTGGATGATGCAAAAAAACAAGATTCAGAATGCCTCCATATATCAAAATAACATAAGCAGCTTCCTTCCGCATGCACTGAGTGAACTATCAACTAACATAAATAGAGGCCTCTTTCTGGAAAACATGGCCTAGCACATTGTAATATTTTTCCAAGGTAAAAAAAGAAGATTAACATGGGGAAGTCAACATGGCTCAGACATCCAGGAGAATTCTCAAGTCTGGCAGCGCAAAAGCTCTTAGGCGCTACAAATGTT
This sequence comes from Triticum aestivum, assembly GCF_018294505.1. NCBI lineage: Eukaryota > Viridiplantae > Streptophyta > Magnoliopsida > Poales > Poaceae > Triticum > Triticum aestivum. The sequence goes on from NC_057813.1 coordinate 49,340,942, forward strand.
TTCACCGTTGAGTTTCCCAATTTCAAAACAAGTATGTCGAGCAGCAAAAAGCGGCGCTGTGTACCGACACTTGTTTTGCCAAAGGTGATAATTTTCTGCATCTACTTTAGTCTGAAGAACACTTTCTGCATCAAGTTCCGTTTAAAAGCTAGGCTACAGCAGAGGAGTGATAACTTGAAAAAAACTCACCATCAAGAGGGATAGACCTTCTGTGGGGAGTTCTGGTGGACGACCTCATAGTACAGGTTGAGGTAGGACTAGACGATGTCCTCCTCAGCTTGGGCGCATGTCCACCTCGTCGATGTCATCCATGGAGGTGGAGGGCACTGCTGCTCCAAATAGAAAAAATAATCATCTTATAAACTGATGTTCGATATTAAAACACTACTACATGAGGATTGTCCTATACAGCGTCAATCAAGACCAACATCGAGCTCTGAAGCATCATCTACCACATGAGCATACACCATAAAGTACCATCGATCCCAAAACTGATAGGAAATTGATTCGTTTAATAATTGGCAGAAAGGGCATGACCCAGATCTATGTGCCGTGTAGTTGCTGACAGCAACAAGCTGCTGATGGATGTATGTGTTGCATTCCAAACCCCACAGGGACCATCAAAACCATGGAATTTCATTCGAGCCAAAAATAAAATCCTACATGCGAGTCTACTGGAAACGATTTTGAACCGAGCCTTCCTAGCCCAGCTCAAACTCATGGCTGACTTTTAAGTTTCAAAGCTGCAAAAAGACGCACCTGCAGTAAAGAGGAAGAAATGGATAGCTTAAACAGACATGCATCTCCTAAAAAGCTTCTCTAGCAGCAAGATTAGGGAGTTCAAGGCAAGACTCAAAATAAAAATGGCAGCAACCACCCAGTCAATTCTCCGGCTACAAGTGTGCAATAAAAAAGAAACAAATTTTCAATTTGGCCTCAAGGTATCTCAATCTTTAATAATAAATTAAAAGGATTCACATCAAGCCAATCATCTTTTTATGCTACCATGTTCTACAAAACTGGTTTGTAAATATGTACAACAAGGCCGAGAAAGATGTACGAGGCTTCCTGGGTTGATGCAGGAAATTGCTTCAATTTTGCACATACTAGAATTCAGGATAAACAGTCTGTACAGTGATAAGATAAAACTTATCCCTAGTAAAACCTGAACTTTAGAGGGTTTGACAAATCTGACAACAAACAGCCAGCAATGACAGCTGAAGCACTTGAGATCTTTTACATTCTCAAAGACATCAAAACTATGATAATACCTCACCAGTAGGCAAATCCAAACAACACAGTATTATATTATGCTTAGGCAGTGCTAATAATTGAAGTGTTTCACAGTAATGCCTTTCAAATGATTGATTGGTCGGAAATGGTATAAAAACTGCAGATCTTGCAATATTAAATTGGTTGCCCTGTGGTCCGGACTTAACAAGTCTAGGCATTTTATAGTAATGTATGCTCCTACTGCCTATCAAATGGCTGCTAATTAACTAGACAGGGATATCAACCCGCAGGTCCCAGAGCAGACAGAGGAGAGGCCAGGGACTCACATTAGTGGTAGCCGAGGAGACATTGGTGGGAACCCAGATCATCACACCATGTACAGGCTATTGGATGTCAAGCCCCTTCAGCTTGACAACCGACTAAACGTGGCCATTGAGTGAAGTTCCTCGGCATGTAACAACCATGACTTCAAGGTATCTATTTTCCAGAAGCCATATAAATGATTTAAGTTTCAAAATAGTAACCAATTTATATCCATAAAATGAATGATAGATAGGGAGGAGGGGCACACATGAGAATAGCAAATACATGGGCAGTTGAGAGAGAGCACAACAAGAAACAAGTCACATGCAAGATTTTCTGCATCAAGTTTCGTTTAGAAACTAGGCTACAGCAGAGGAGTGATAACTTCGTTTAAAAAAATTGTCTGTTCCAGTACCAGAAACAGAATATTATGGTTAGTGGTATCCCAAACAAGATATCTCCCAAACAATGGGAGCTCATGTGCAACGCTCGTTGCTAAATCTCAGTCGACTGAGTTTTAACAAAGTTCTCAGTCGATGCTATATCCGTGAGATCTTACGTGAAGATGCCCATAAAAATTTCTTTAAATTTTTTCTTTTTTTCTTTTTTATATGTTGTGTTACTTGACTGAGACTTGATTAAGTCTCAATCGGCTGAGGTCTAGCCACACCCTTCTTTTACGAAAACACCCAAACTTTATTAATAATGAATCACAACGTTTAGAAATTTCTAGCTAATACTATGAGCATCCATATTGGACTCTCTGCACTCATGACGAAAAATAGTGTTACGAGCTTCGTTCTTCATATTTCTAACTTCATTCACAATCACAACATGTTCTTCCATAGAACCATCTTCGATTGCACGCACCACAGCTAAGCAGTCTGAGGCAATCACCGCCGACCCTACATGCAAGTCCATCCCTTAAGCACATAGCATCTCTACACGCAATAGCCTCAACACATGATGGTTCAACTACCCCCTTGACAACAAGGATTGATGCTCCCAGGAAGCTCCCGTCGCCCGCTTTGAAAATGGCAGCAGATGCACTTCGTTTAGTCTATGTAGACAGAGCACCTTCAATGTTGCCTTTTTTAGACCTTCAATGTTGCCTTTGACATCACCTGGGATGGCACAATCCAT